>NC_056578.1:38433628-38733628 GCF_018340385.1 Cyprinus carpio
TTTTAGTGATCCTTTCTGAAACATACACTCAAAATCTTCCAGTTTTGTGGATATTCACACAAAGACCAGTCACTAGTCATGTGGCTACACGGCATTTGACCACTGGATTTACAAAAATCATTTACATTTCTAGAAGTGTTTTTTCAACACTGCATCAACCATTGATGAACATATTAATTTTTATGTTATTTCGAAAGGCTTTTTTCTTTCAAACACATTAAAATGCAGAAATTCACATTATTTCTTATTTACATGTAATGCAGGGATTCCCAAACTGTTTTTTTTTTTTTTGTCTCTTTTACCCTATATATTTATTTGAAGTAAAATAAACCCCCTCCATTTACTGAAATAAAAAAATTCAGTAACACAGTAGCATGTTCACAATTCTATATATATATATATATATATATATATATATTATATATATATATATATAATATATATATATATATAAATAAATAAATTAAATTTAAATTTATGCAGTTTAGCAGACGCTTTTATCCAAAGCGACTTACAGTGCATTCCAGGCTATCAATTTTTTACCTATCATGTGTTTCCCGGGGATCGAACCCCCATCCTTGCGCTTGGTAACGCAATGCTGATACCACTTGAGCTACAGGAGCACTAAATTAATTTTTAATTTTAATTTAATTTTAAATTTATATATATATATATATATATATATATATATATACATATTAAACATATTATACATATATACATAATATATATATATATATATATATTTTTAGTAAGCATTTTATTTTGATTGTTATTTTAAAAATTATTTATTTTTAATTTGACATTTTATGATTTAATTAATTATTAGCTTGTCATTAAACCTACGAACCCCCTGCAGTTCCTTCACAAACCACAGTTTAGGAAACCTTTACGTAATGTTAAATGTACTTCATTATGTTAACAACAACACATGTAATATATTTTCTTTTTCTCTGCATTTTTATATCAATATGGTACAAGATTTTCCTATTTAAATCAATGTGATAAATGAGTTAGGGCAAAAGTAATCAAAAAGTAGTCTGATTATATTACATAAAATGTGTAATGTAATGGATTACGTAATCTACCCAGCTCTGTTCATTGAACAACTAAACTATGTTGTTATATGAAAAACCAGTTACTATCTTAAATTACAACATAACAGTAACCGGTCTTTCGAGTTGGACTAGGTAATAATTTGTGACTCTGCAAGCAAATCTGACTTTTCATTAAGAAATGTTTAGTTCAGGAAAAAGGAGTCACTAAAAGAGTATTTCAATACAATGCTGTGTTTGAACTGTTTATAGAACCAAAGATATAATCGGTTCTGTATTGAGTGCAATAGTTGGGTTCCCAAAGTTAAAATCCATTCATTTTCTCCATCGGAAACAATAGGTACAATAATTTATAACCGTTTAAAGACGGACCTACTGTCAGCTATGAGGTTGTTATTCGATATAAAATCTTTTGCCGAAGCCATTGGATCACATTATTTCAACTTACGTTTTAAAACATTCATGTTTGACAGTAGAGTTCATGGGGCCTGTGCCGTGATGGTGGCTGAACACAGGGTTATAGGATTAGTTTTGAGTTGACAAAATCAAACCAATTCAATCCGGCTTTGTTGGTGCCATGACCCTGATCATTAACTTTCTCAGTCAACAAATGCTTTAATCCCGAGTTTATGGAGCACATACACATGACATCTGAAATGAACAGCCAAACACATGCCTTGAAACTGTGATTCACTTCTCAACAGAGAGCAATTCACTGCCAAAGATTGAACGATTAAAAAAAATATGAAGAATTTAAACACACAGCAAGTTGAAACGAGTTGTCCAGGAAAGAGGACAACTTAAAAAAAAAACAAAAAAAAAACATTACCCATAATTCTGCAAACAAATCTCCACCATCAAAGAATCCCAACAAGCAAATTACACCTCTTTGCCCGCTTCTGTGAAGCTCTGTGAATGACACGAGAATCTGCTTTCCTACACTGTTTAAATATTTGTTAATATATGCTATGCATATTTTGCAGAAAACAAAAATATATTCTCTCTATATGTATAATCGACGTCTTTAAATCACTATATTTCTCCATCATGGTTAAGTTCATTGTCATACACAATACTTCATGGGATTGTAGTTTTTTCCCCTCTTTAAAGCTGTTAAAGGTTTAGTTCACTTTCAAAATAAAATTTCCTGATAATTTACTCAAACCCATGTCATCCAAGATGTTTATGTATTTCTTTCTTCAGTTGAAAAGAAATAAAGGTTTTTGATGAAAACATTCCAGGATTTTTTTTCCATATAATGTACTTCAATGGACTCACTCCATAGGTTGAAGGTCAAAATTACAGTTTCAGTGCAGCTTCAAATGGCTATAAACGATACCAGACGATGAATAAGGGTCTGATCTAGTGAAACGATTGGTCATTTAAAAAAAATATATATATTAATTAGAAGCACAAAACGAGGATTATCAGGAAGTTTTAATTTGAAAGTGAACTAATCCTTTAATAGCTTTAAAGAGGGGAAAAATACAATCACATGAAGTATTCTGTATTGTTTTTTTTCTCTAATCAATGGTTGTAAAGTTCTGGTCCACTTCCTAGCTAGTTGATCCATGACGGAAGTTTTTAACCTGTTAGCATTAGGGATGTGACGAGATCTCAGTCCAGGGAACTACGGTTTGCAGAGGATTTAACGAACATGAACAAAGCTATACGTAAACAACTGTGGCCAAAAGTGGAGGCTGCTCGGCAGGCAGGGAAGAAGGCTTACTTCATAGGTGTACAAGCCTTCGTTGATGGGAAGGAAATACCTCCTTAAATATGATTATACGTGCATATATCTTGATCAAGAACTGATACGGACATAATTATATATGTCGGTGACAATGCAGTCGCTTTGTTTTGTTTTGCAGGATCACAAAGCTATTTTTCTCTCATTAAATACAACTAAATCCAAAGATGTAAAAATATTTACGTATTGAAAAATGAATCCGAATATATTGACAGAGGTGCGGTTTAGAGATGAAGCAAAAAAGGTCATCATAGATTGCTGGATGGAAGCAAATCTTACTAACCATTTTGGTACAAATCGGGAATTCATGAAGTATAAAATCAGAACTTTAGCCATAAGGAGAGGAAAAGAAATAGCAAAACATAGACGAGAAAATGAAAAAAAATTATATGCAAAATTATGAGCCTTTATGAAAATTATAATATAGATCAAGAAAAGAAAAAGAAATTACTACAATTACAATTAGATTTAGATAAAATATATGAATATAAAGCAAAGGGTACTTTCATAAGATAGAAAGAAATGGTTAGAGGAAGGAGAAAAACATACAAAATACTTTATTAACATGCAAAAAAAGGAAGGTCAAATTGAATATTAATGGACAGTTAACAGAAAATTCTAAAGAAATTTCAAAATATACAGCTGAGTTTTATGAGAAATTATATTCCTATGATAAGAAGTTGAGTAATGCACAGTCATTCTTGGAATCTATTAAAAATGACATTCAAAAGATAAATGAGTCTTCTAGTAAAATGTGCGACCAGGAGATTTCTTTAAGTGAAGTATTTCACTCTATTAACAAACTAAAAGACAATAAGTCACTTGGAAATGATGGTTTAATTAGTGTATTTTATAAATATTTTCAAGAAGTTAAAGTGTTCTCAGTTAGCGGATGACACTGCCATTTTTCTAAAAGATGAAACTGAAATTAAAAAAGCTATTGAGTGCCTTAATATTTTCTCGTCTGTATCCGGTTTATGTTTAAACATGAAAAAATGTGTCATTTCCTTTGAAAACATGTAATCATAATAACATACTTGGTATTCCATTTAAAGGAGATTTTTACACCAATTATTAGGAAAATTAAACAAAAATTAAATTCATGGTTACTGAGAGATCTATCATAAAAAGGAAGAATATTATTATCCAAAACTGAAGGGTCGTCACGCTTGGTGTATACATCTCTTGCATTTGACCTTCCAGAATCTGTTATAAAAGAAGTGGATACTATGTTATTCAATTTCATCTGGAAGAACAGACCACGTTTTTAAAAAGAACAGTTATATGCATCCCAGTTGAAGATGGTGGTCTAAATGGACTTGACTTTAATGCTGCTAATTGTGTATTTAAGAACAAATGGATAAAGAACTACTTGAACGCTAAATTAATTTTTGATAAATTGGGGGGTTCAGAATTTTTTTTTTGAGGTGTAATTTTGATGTAAAACAAGGTTCCGATAAAGCTTTCTTCTTTTCATAAACAGGTTTTTTTTTTTTTTTTTTTTTTTTAATGGATGCAAATTTTTAAGCATAACTTTTCTCCACACAAATCTTTGATTTGGAATAATAAATATATTAAGTTTAAAAATAAGTCTTTATTTTATAGAAATTGGTACAACAATGGTATAATCTTGGTGAAGGAGTTATTTAAGAATAATGGGCAGCTCTTTAATTCCTGTGAATTCCTGAATCATTATAAGATCCCTGTAACTGCTGAGGAGTTTGCAGTAGTATTTGATGCCATTCCTAGTGGCCTTATTCAACTTTTATCAGGTGATATATATTCTGAGCCCCTTATATATAGATCAGTTAAGTATTAATGGTGTGAAAATTATAGATAAATTTAATAACTTTTATATTAAAAAAATTATGTAGAACTACAGTGTCGCCTAAATGCAAACCTTTTTGGAACTCTATGTATAATCAGATTGAATGGAAAGAGGTCTGGAGTTAACCCAGTAAATACTGCCTCTCCAATAAAGTTAAAGAAATTACATACAGTACAGACCAAAAGTTTGGAAACATTACTATTTTTAATGTTTTTGAAAGAAGTTTCTTCTGCTCATCAAGCCTGCATTTATTTGATCAAAAATACAGAACAAAATGTAATATTGTGATATATTATTACAATTTTAAATAATTGTTTTTAAATGTATTATACTTTAAATTATCATTTATTTCTGTGATGCAAAGCTGAATTTTTAGGATCATTATCACATGATCCTTTAGAAATCATTCTAATATGATGATCCATTATCAAAGTTGGAAACAGTTCTGCTGCTTAATATTTTTTCAGAACATGTGATACTTTTTTAGGATACTTTGTTTAGAAATAATTATAATATGATAATAAAAAAAAAAAAAAAAGAAGCTATGTTTTTTAAATATAAATATTTTGTAATAACAATATATACACTACTGGTCAGTAATTTGGGGTCAATTTTGGTCAGTAACTTTTTTTTTTAAATCAATACTTTTATTCAGCAAGGATGTGTTAAATTGATAAAAAGTGATAGTAAAGAAAATATATTATTAGAATATATATTATTAGATTTTTTTATTTTATTTTTATTTTGAATAAATGCAGTTCTTTTTAACCTTTTATTCATCAAATATATTATACAGCAGAACTATTTCCAACACTCATAATAAATCAGAATATTAGAATGATTTCTAAATGATCATGTGATAGACTGGATGTTACATGTGACACTGAAGGCTGGAGTAATGATGCTGAAAATTCAGCTTTGCATCACAGGAATAAATTATTTTTTTTAAAGTATATTCAAATAGAAAACTATTATTTTAAGTTGTTATAATATTTCACAATATTACTGTTTTTTCTGTATTTTTGATCAAATAAATACAGGCTTGATGAGCAGAAGAAACTTCTTTCAAAAACATTAAAAATAGTAATGTTTCCAAACTTTTGGTCTGTACTGTATAAAGTTATTCATTTGATTTATCCAGTGAGACAAGTAGTCTCAAAATTCTTTAGAGACATGGAGACCTCATGCGTCTTTTGTAATTCAGAAGAGGAATCCATAAAACACTTATTTTTTGAATTTGTATTTACCCAAACGTTTTGGATTGACATTCACTGTAAAAAATTTCCCCGTAAATTTACAGTAAAATACTGGTAGCAGTGGTTCCAGCCATTTACTGTAATTTTACAGTTTTTCCACCGTTTTTCCATTTTACAGTTGTACTGTAATTTCACAGTAAAGTACTGGCAGCAGTGGTTCCAGTGATGTAACGTAATATCACAGTTTCAGTAAGGTTTTCTTTTTTTTACGGCAGTGCTGTAATTCTACAGTAAAGTACTGGCAGCAGTGGTTCCACCAATTTCTCGTAATTCTACACTTTCATTACCGTTTAAAAATTTACGGCTGTGCTGTAATTTCACAGAATAGTGCTGGCAGCAATGGCTACAGCTATAATTCTGAAATATAATACAAGTTAATTTCTATTTACTCTATTGTCTGATATGCTAACATCTCTAGTATATTTACTCAATGGAAAAAAATAAAGAGAAATAGACTGTGATATAGTACTTAATTTGCCATTTATTAAAACAGCTAAAAGCATTGTTAAATTGGCTGTTCTTATAATCTTTTAACAGTGTAAGCATTTAACAGTATGTTTATCAATAAATAAACAAAATCACAGAGAAAAAATGCAATTAAAATTAAAATAACCATTACAAAGAGGAAAATAGGAAGAACAACAACAACAACAAAAAAGACCACACTTCTGAATCTGGCATGAGTCTTAGTGCAAGTCTGAGAGGAACACATTGACCAAACCAATAGCTGAAAAAAACCTTATGAAGAGGCAAAAACATCTCACTCCAGCTTCTGATGGCTCTGGCCTGAGAGGAGGACATTCGGGTCTGGAGAGAGAAAACATTTTCAAAATGTTAGTGACAAAATATAGCACATTGCTAGTGCTCATACACTCTGAAAACAGTTTTTAAATTCATCAGAAAATGAACATGTTGGTTAATGAGATATTTTTGGGTAGCAAATGAGGGTGTTTGTAGTAGAGAAGGAAAAACTGACAAAACACAATCTTAACAGAAATGCAGGACAAGACAAGACCAGACAGTTCAGCTGTGTGTATTCATAAAATGACTGCCACTCCTTTGGCATCTAAAAAACACAAACAGTGATCGTGACATTGATGTGTATGACCCCAGAGGATGAATCAACGTCTTCTGAAGCCAAACAATAGCTGTGAAAAAAATAAATATTTTTAACTATTAAACTATAAGTAATTTCTTGTGATGCAAGTCCTTTGTGAATTATGTGCAAAGGAGTGTCAGTCCTTTAAAATAAGTTGTGGGTCATCAAAATAACAAGATAATCACAAAGTTTACATCATTGCGAATGTTTAGCTGAAGCACCTTGTGCCAATGCGATCAGATGCAATTTTAGGTGATATAATACAGAAAACCAAGCATTTCCAAAGGGTTAACATACACTCTTACCAATGAGGTTCTTTAGGAGGGACACAACTTTGGGGATGACAGTAACAGACTTGTTATTCACAATCTTTCTAGTATTCTTCGAATCAACCTTGCCTCTGCCGGGCTTCGAGCCTTTTTCAGGCTTTATCCAGACAAATCGTCTAAGGGTATTAATAAATACACATGTATATTAATAGAAAAAAAAACTAAAAAGACACAACTTACATAGTCTACCTTTTTTAGTTTAATTAATGGGTTAAATATATATTTCCTGAAATTAGGGAGTAATAAAAGAAAAAAAGCAATTTACAGGTTACAGTAGAAGGTGAATAAAACACCTTTGAATGAATTCCAGTGTGCCACATACTGAAGGTTAAAGACGTAGTACATTGTGAACACTGTTGCTATTGCAGTCAAAAATCTTGGGTGCAGACCTCCCTGTAATATTTTTTTTATTATTAATAATAATAATAATAAAAATAATAATAATAATAATAATAATAATAAATTCTCAATTAGAATGTATCTTAAATAGTTCTCGGGAAGTCTTCTTTCCCAACTGTGCTCAAAATAATAGTTTACAAAATAAATAAATAAAAGATTTGTTGACAATTTACTTATTTTCACCCGATACAAGATATCTATGACTTTTTCATTATCAGAAGAACACAAATACATTTTCAGGAGTAAATTGGCGATATGTATGAGCTATGAACAACAAGTAAAGGAGACCCAGAGTCCAAATAGCATATAAATGCAGCATTACAGCAATCCACATGATTCCTGTTTATCAGTCAATGTTTTCTGAGGTGAAATCTACCATTACCAGCCAAATGTTCATAAGAAACAAACCCATCATTAAGATTTAACTATAAACTACTTAACTATAAACTATTTAATGTTATTTTTTTAGTCAAAATACAAAATATTAATGGGACTGTGTCAAATTACCTGCATCCATAACTAAGCACATTCCTCCAGGAAAACAAACTTTTTCTGCTCTTCTTACATTAAAATCCACAGAATAAACATTGGCTGAATAAACACTGCTTACATCACAATTTGTATCAATGGAGATCGCTGCTTCCATTCTAGTTTGTGATAGAAATTCTTAATAACAGGAAAATATTGATACCACCAATAAAGTCTTAATTTTGAAATGCTTTATATACAAATATAGAGCTTCACATCAGAAGTCATTGCCGGATTAAGTGGAGACGTGTGGATACTTGTAATGCTGTAAATGCGATGGCACCAGTTAATGCCTCTGCAAAACCTGGCTTTCCTTCCGAAAAAAAAAAAAAAAAAAAACCTCTGTATTCTGATGACAAAATACAGTCATATACATCTTTGATGGTCTAAGGGGAAAGTAAATTATGAGAACATTTTCAATTTTGAATCGGTTTTCTTTAAAAAGTACTCCCTTTGCAACTGACCACCAGCATTAGTTGTGACTTGTGAGAATGTTACCAACCACACAGAATAAGACGAGGGCTGGCAGGTAGATTTTGCATTTTCTCAACATTGCAGAAACCTAAAAGAGAACATAAAATTCAGAATTACACTCCAAGATAAAATTGAACAACAAACAAAATATTGAAGACTTGAAAGACGTGATTTTAAAAGTTGGGGCAACATAATTAAATAAAGAGACAAACTTACCTTGAACTGTGTCCTTTAATGGAGGTGAAGGCAAGAAACGAGCTGTGAAGTGATCTCGTTGACTGCGCTGTTTTTGAAATAAAAATCCCCGCCCCCACATGCCGCTTTTTACAGCACGAGACTGTTTTTTTCGGGCGCCAATGGGTTTACAGTTAAATGCTGCAAATTTACAGCAGGTGATTAATCTATGGGCTTTTGACTGTTAATTTACAGGATTAAACTGTCTACTGAAATAACAGTATTTTACTGTTAGAAATTGGCTGTTTTTTTTTTTTTTACAGCAATTTTTTACAGTGTTGGATATTTAATATTCAAATTCACAAAATTAAAGATTCGACTGTCTGGTAAAGATATATTTTTGTTATATAAAAATAAGATTTTGGAGCAAAATTTGGTGGTTAACCTAATAATTATATATGGAAAATACCATATACACAAACAGAAATGAAATGAAATAATAATAAACGTAACATGATATTATTTAAAATTGAACTTAAACATTATATTGAGGCCCTAAAAGATGCAAGAAATAAAAAAGTGAAACAAATGTATAGATTTTTTGAATCCTTATCTTTTTAGAACTTTTTGTAATTTTTTTTCCCTGTAGTTTTTTTTCTATCTCTTTTTCTGTTGTTTCCTTTGATGTTTTTATAAATATAATAGATAATAGTTGAATACACTATGATCCTCTGTATGTTGGTATTGTTCTTATGCAATAAAAAAAGAAGAGAAAAAAGTGATGAGAATCCAATGTAAGAACGTGACAATATCCTTGCAAAACAATTTGCAGTTTACATTAGAGCTGCACAATTAATCGTTTAAAGATCAAGTCAAACACACACGCAATCTTATTCCTGAAAGACAACGATTCAGTTATGTCTATTACAACTGTTTCACATCGCTAGCGTCAGTGGAGCGTCGTGAGAAGCACGTTTTGTCGCTGCCCATGTTAATGAATCATTCAGGCTGCTGCTGAATTAGAAAGACCAACACAAAAAGTATTTTCAAGCACACATCATTATTTCTGTGTTACAGAATTTAATTAACATAAGTACTGGGATAAAAGTTTATAGTTTGGGTATAAACACTTATTCTCTACAGTAGTGTTGAAAACCAAAGTATCTTAACGATCTTAACGACAACGGTCCGTTTATAAAAAGTATTTGTCTTTATGAATTGACACACTGACTCCATTTAAATTTTTTTTCAAATTAACATATATTTTTAAAGACTTAAGCAATGAACTTTTTATCAAAACCACTAGTAAATTATTTTGTTTAGTTTTCTAAACTTTTTTTTCTTCAGAATTGTGAGATAATTGTGATCTCCAATTTTTTATATATATATATATATATATATATATATATATATATATATATATATAAAAAACATGATTCTCAATTTATCCAGAATCGTGCAGCTCTAGTTTACATGTTGTTTATTGCTGCATATAATAGATATATGATATTATATTATATAGATATGTTATAGACGTTTAATTTCATAAAGTACAGCTTGATTTCAAAATGCTCCAACATTTTTTGCATTTTGTGTCTTTCAGTTGAATAAAAGACAATTTTTCCTTATATATTTCATCATTGAGGATGTCTTTAAAAAGTCTAAAAATCTCGTCTTGTCTAGTCCTCATGAACGCAGTCTCGTGTCTCATGGGATAAGTGTCTCGTCACACCCCTAGTTAGTATTCTACTGTACCGCCTGCGTTAACTTTGTGACATACAAAAAAAAAAAAAATTAGGCAGATTGTTTTTTTTCCTTTTTCAGTGTGTTCAAAGTTCTCTTACTCAATACCAGTAAGACTTACAGTGTCACCTTTCAAGAGAGACCAAAACCATGCATATACTCCAAATTTGTTCAAGAACAACTTTGGGAATGCCTTTTTTAGGCATTTTAAATGTTACAGGAATGCTAAGGGGTTAATGAAAATATTTTATAACCCCTATGGAAAAAAATGAATGGGGAAAAGAAAAAAAAAAAAAAAAAACTCCAGGCACCAACAGTGCTTAGGAACAAATACACTATAAGAACCGGTTCTCAATGTTGTGCAACAGATGTCATCATGTCATCAGATGTATCATTGAAGAGTGCTGTTGTCCAAATGATATTAACCTTTGTCGTCTTTTCTTTGACAGCATCCAGGAGGTGAAGAGGTTCTGCTGGAGCAAGCAGGCGCAGATGCCACAGAAAGCTTTGAGGATGTGGGTCATTCCACAGACGCCAGAGAGATGCTCCAGCAGTATTACATTGGTGAACTTCATATGGTAGTGTTTGCTGTTTTCCTTACAAGTTTATTCGTTTAAAGATGAGCCAAGAAAGTCAGAGTGTTTTGTTCCTACTTGTACGTGACATTTTTGTGAAAATAATCATCTGCAACTAACTGGAAATACTTTTGTGAAAATAATCATCTGCAACTAACTGGAAATACTAAAATGAATTTGTATATATAAAGGAGTATGTTTGAATATCTGCAACTAACTGGAAATACTAAAATGAATTTGTAATGTTCTAATGTGGACCATGTACTTTTCCTACAGAAGTTCACTCTGTGCCCTTTCTAAATGTGTATTGTCCATAGAA
This sequence comes from Cyprinus carpio, assembly GCF_018340385.1. Lineage (NCBI taxonomy): Eukaryota > Metazoa > Chordata > Actinopteri > Cypriniformes > Cyprinidae > Cyprinus > Cyprinus carpio. The sequence goes on from NC_056578.1 coordinate 38,445,158, forward strand.
ATGTTATTCTCTGAATTAAAAGAATGTAAACTGTGGATGTTTTCCGTGCACACACAGATGTCATTAATTGATTGTAAAATGAGTGTATTTTTATTATTATTGGTTATTAGTGATTTTATCGATTAGTTTTCCCTAATCTAGTCTGTGTCTGTGTAAAGTCATGAATTTTAACAATGCCTATTTATCCGTTTCAGGATGATCGAAAGAAAGAATCAAAAAAGGTAAAAAATAAATGAATAAAAACAATACCTTGACCTTTGTGACTGATGCATGAACATATTGACTGTCATGTAAAAGTTGTTGCAGTTTGTTAACGTTTGCTCGCTTTATCACATTTCCGTTCTAGGAAGTTTACATCACAACTTCCAAAGACTCCAGGTGAGAATTCAGAATATGTGACCCTGGACCATAAGCGTCAATTTTTCAAATTTGAGATTAATACATCTTCTGAAACTGAATAAATAAGCTTTTTATTGATGTGTGGTTTGTTATGATAGGAGAATATTTGGCTGAGAGACAACTGTTTGAAAATCTGGAATCTGAGAGTGCAAAAAAATCTAAATACTGATAAAATCACCTTTAAAGTTGTTCAGATGAAGTTCTTAGCAATGCATATTACTAATCAAAAATTACGTTTTTATATATTTACAGTAGAAAATTTACAAAATATCTTCATGGAACATGATCTTTACTTAATATCCTAATGATTTTTGGCATAAAAATCAATACATTTGACCCATGCAATGTATTTTTGGCTATTGCTACAAATATACCCCAGAGACTTAAGACTGGTTTTGTGCTCCAGGGTCACATATGTTCTGCATAAACTATGGTACTCATACTTATTTTATTTATTTATGTTTTTAAACAACTGTTTGTGTTTTGCTCAGGTCGTGGACCACCTGGTTAATTCCCACCGTAACTGCTGTACTCGTGGGCATCATGTATCGTTACTACATGTTGGAGCACAAAGCCTCCTGAACTCCTGTAAACATCCTCACTGATATATATTTCTCTTGTTTGGAGGCCTTGACTTGTTTGAGTGAGTCAGCAAGATCACTCTGTAAACTCCTGCACATCCTCTCTTCTTTACTTTCCACTCGGCTAGCTATTTGAAAAAGGTCCAAAACCTATTTGGCTCATTTCAAGGTTTTTTTTTTTTTTTTTGGTTTGTTTTTTTTCCTCCCTACCAGAATTCACAGTTCTGTCTAACCTACAGGACTTAACCTGCAGCATTATCTTGATCATGCTTTCTGTCATCGGATTGTCATGCTTTTTTAGAAATGTACTTGGAAATGACTTCAACTCCTTTAAATGAATCTAGAGTGTAGCTGAAAGATCAGGCCCTTCTGCACAGGTATGGTCTGACTTCTGGATTTTAATTATCTGACCATTTTGACAAATCACACATCCACAGCCTTCACATAGCAGCTACTTGATGTTTGTCAGTGAATTGCCTTGGATTATTACCCAAGGCTTTTAACCAAATGATTCAAGTGGAGTTGAAAGATGCATCTCCAACTAGAGAAGAGCATGGAGTCATGCTATTATAAAGAAATGGCTGTTTTAAATGCAACATGGTGTAAAGGGATACTTCACCCAAAAAAGACAATTCTCTCATTTACTGACGCTCATGACGTTCCAAATTTGTATGACTTACTTTCTTCTGTGAAAAACACAAAATAAAGATATTTTAAAGAATGTTGGTCACCACTGACTTCCATTGTATGGAGGGAAAAAAATGTAAAAAATAATATTATCAATAAAAATGTGATGTTCCACAGAAGAAAAAAGTCAAACAGACATGAGGGTGAGTAAATGATGGCAGAATTGTCATTTCTGGGTGAGCTATCCCTATAAGGAAAACTCAAAAATATCGTCTTTGTTTAAAATGTTGTCATATCGCTTTTGCATGAACGTGCAATCGCTGAAATGTAGCATAGAGTTACAGTCATACAGTGCTTTAATGTTACATCTATGCTTTTTTCTTACAATGAAGAATTCTATAGTACGGTACTTGTATCTGCAAACTTGAAATCAACTCCATTATTCAGCCTTTTTGTAATGCATTTGAGAGACGTTTAAATGTTTTTGGAGTTTTTGTTTTTAAACAATGTATTTCAATGTCAGTAAGAACATTAGTTTTGGGAAGTGTTTGATACATGAACTGTTGTACAGCTTGTAGAGTACCTGTTCATTACTCGTATGCATATGCTTCTCTAATGAATTGTTCCTGCATGTATGCATGTAGGTCAGGTCATGAAAAATCATTATATGCATGTGTTGCCCTTAACGCTCAACTATCAAAAGCGTAAGTAAACCAAAATGCTTCTTTTCTGTACTTGTTATTAAATCTTGCATTTCTTTTCCAAGCAATATTGCATTTATGTAGTCATATATATTTTTTTTAAATAATCCTCATTTATCATTATTATTGGATGATACAAACCATTTCACTCAGTAGATCCTTTTTTTTTTTTTTTTTTTTTTTTTTTGAGTGTCATATTTGTATTTGCCTTTTAAAATCATTTGACATTCCTGCCCCAAGAAATGTGCAAATTATATGCAAATGAATTATTTTTCCTGCCAGACTGAGTCGATGTGTTCAGATGCTCGTGTTTTTGTGTATTTTATATGTTGTAGATATTGATGACATTGTCAAGTTTTCATTGGCTGACATATTAATGTTATAATTTAATTATAGTGGGAAAAGAACAAGTGTGTTAGTCTATAGAGCTCTAACTGCTCTTTTAGTTCAACAACAGGAAAAATCAGAGTTCAAGACCTTTGTTATCGCTAAATGTCATATATTTAATTAAACATTATAATTTATCTGTCAGATTAGGTTTATCTGTGCTATGTCATCATGAATACGACTGACTTACTGAATCAGTGTGAGTTTGTTAAAGGTTTAAATAAATGTTTAAAAATGCTAATTTATTTGTGCAGTCTGTAATCATTCTTTGTATATTGTATTTTAGACTCTGGATAAAATTAGGGAGATGAATTTGAACTAAATGTGTAGGTATTAGTGCTAAAGTGTTTTTGGATGGTTAAAAGTTGTGCATGTGTTACTGGTTATTTCTGTATATGAATTAACGAAATTATTACATTTTGCTTAATTTAAAATAATTTTGTGCTGTTAAAATGAAGCACACCTTTGAACAACATGAGTTTTGGCGCATTATTAAAATAAACAAGATTCAAATAACTGCACGCATCCCGCGGAAGAACATTCCAACCGGAGCTACTTCTCCATGTATATGTCTATGGCGATTCACGCAGGTATGTGTTACTCCGCAGCGGTGACGACCCGAACAGGCTACAATAGTCCAAAAATAATCAATTATTATAAATGTACCGTAGTGATTTGGGATAAGAGAGAAAGTCGGTTTGGTACATGCATTTATGATGTACTCGCTCATTATATAAATTTTGCAAGTTTTGAACACAGTGAGTCGGTTCTTTCGGACGTTTAGTTTCAATTGAATCGGTTAAAAAGATAATTCACCTATTCGCTAGTCATCACGCAAAAATCTTTCCAGGCGTCCACGAACAGCACTTGTTTAACATGCTGTTATCAGCACGTTTTTTCGCCGGTTCGTATAATAATTGACTAACGCTTGACTGAATCGTTTGAAACAACCGGTTCACAAGAGTGATTCATTCAGGAATTGGATGGGACGTCACTAAAGTGTTGCCAAGTCCGTGGTTTTCCCGCGGAATTCGGCTACTTAAACACAGTTGCAGCGGTTTGTTTTTTTTTGTTTTTGGTTTGAAGGGGTTGAAGTGATTGTGTTTAGATTTTTTTCTGGTTTTTCTGGGGGGAAAAACGTTAACTTTACCCCCCAGAATGCAATTTTTACCGGGGAACCCCCCCTCGAAACACGATTGGGCTAGTTTTGAGTATAATTAGGCGGGTTTTGTTGCGAAAAACCTGGCAACCCTGCGTCACTAGTCTGTGAATGCTGGGATAGCAATGGCGACCCACCGCTATGCTATGTTATTGAGTATTGTTATTATATACATTACATAAGTTTTATCATACTGTGCAGAACAGGGTTGAGGAACTTTTATGACTGGCTTCTGAGGACATCGTTTGAAAGGTAAACCCGTGTTTTTCTCTCTTATGTTACGAGTGAGGAGTGCCACAGTACTGCTGTGCGTTACATTAGCAAACATAAAGAGCCTCATCACGTAACGTTACAGCAATCAGCCGTTCAACCATCACCTTTTGTACTGGCATGTGGTTTTAAGTTAACACCTAAACGTGCATTTTTCAGCTTTACTTATCATAAATCACATGTAAGTTAAATATATTAATGTCATGTTTTATCAGCATGCGTTTATTTAGATAAATACTGTGTTTGTGGCCCACATTAGTAACTTTTGGCAACCTCTTTTAGATACTTTACCAGAAATCCCTCAGCGGAGTGCTGTGGTCAAGACCTCGGCAGAGATGGAGGATGATCTGTCCCTGCATCGGCTGGAAGGGAGTGACCCCAATGTTCAGGTCGGGGGGCTGATAGTGAAGAAGAAGAGCGCTTCAGCAGAGCAGCATGTGTTCAGAGCTCCAGCTCCAAGAGCCTCACTCCTGGGCCTCGATCTGCTGGCCGCACAGAAGCGCAAGGAGCGCGAGGACAAGGAAGGCCTGGATGACCAACCCAAGAAATCCAAGGTGTCGTCCTACAAGGACTGGGAGGAGGGGAAAAGTGATTCGGGGTCTGATGATGAAAACGAAGAAGATGGCGATAGCAGGAATGGGAAAAAGGAACGGTGGGTTTGCATTACAGAGACATCAACTTTTTTTTTTTTTTTTTTTTTTTAAGAATGGTGAGTTTCATTCACTGAAGCGTGTGTATGCACAAACTTGTGTGTGAAATCCATGTAAAAACAATCATGATTCACCAATAACTGTCATGCTTAAATGTATTCTGTATTTATGGAAAAAAAATGTAGGAACAACTGAAGCAGCACCTACAAAAAATATCTTATAACCGTGTTAATATGACTTTGTTGTCACGTTTCAGTTGTTTCCCCATAGATTTAAAAATTATTGGTGAATCATAAGTTGTTTTTACACAGATTTTATGCCCAAAATTAAATTAATTTCTTCACATGCAGTGAAAGAGTAACAAAATATTAATTATAGCTCGACCTGCGGGGTTTTTTGCTGTATAACAATGCAGATAACAAAACAAAAATGAAATAAAATGAATTATTTAAAAAAAAAAAACTCAAGTTTTAATATTTATTTTAGTTAGCTGCCAAGGCAACATTTCTCATATTTGTTTTGTTCAAGTACTAAAATAAACATCGGGATAAACTAAAACAAAAACGATGTAGACATTAAAAAACAAAAAGTATGAAAAATAAGAACAGAAAATATGAAAATAAAATGTCAGTATTAATCAGAATTTTTTACAAAAACTGTAAAGGTCCTCGCACACCGAGTCCAAAATTTTTGCACGTTAAAAAGTAAATACGACCTCATGTTGTGTCAATGCTACGGATACGAAAAACACAGAAAACTGAACCCGATCCGACAATAAATACAACCTCACATTGTGTCAATCACGTTACCACAGTGGTATTTATTTTTTAACGTGCAAACATTTCGGACGAGAATTTTGGACTCCGTGTGCAAGGACGATAAAAGTGTATCAGTGTTACTGAATTATGAGGATGTGATGAAAGGCTGAAAAGGAAAAGTTGTGCTGAAAGCCCTTATATAGAGATTGTTTCGCCGTGTTTTATGCAAATGAATAACATCAGCTCATTCAGAAATCTCCAAGTTCATTAACATTAGAACAGAATTAAAAACAAATCCACACAATTATTAGTGAATGAGACCCAGTGTGTTACTTCCCAAATTCTCTATATTTTTTTTCTTCTTTTTGTTATTGTTTTAATCATATTTTCTTATGTATTTTATACTGTAATTTATTTTAGAGTCTTTTCTCATTTTTATTATCCAGAAAATTCCTAATACCTCTCATCTTACGCATATAAATAGATGCCATGCAGTCTTTTGAGTGAGTTTATGTGTTACATGCTTCTACAGGAAGTACCGTGTCACTGGCTCAGAAACACCCTCGAACCCAGGAGGGGTTAGTGAGGAGTTCAAGCTGAAGCATCAGCAGAGGGAGAAGGACAGACGCGAGCATGGGGTTTATGCGTCCTCCAAAGAAGACCAGAGCAGAGACAAAGAGCGATCCAGAGACAGGGACAGAGACCACGATCGCTATCGTGACAGAGACAGAAGGAGAGACCGAGGTAAGTCAGGTGCTCTCGGCCTGTGAGATCCCACCACAGAATTTCTGACACTGTTCTTCGTTTTATGGGCTTTGTGCAGATGAACGTGAAAGCAGCCGCGGCCGTGGCTCCAGCAGCAGTCGCGGTGAGCGCGGTGATGGCAGCGTGAGGAGTGAGCGCTCCCAGAGGGACGGCCCGTCTGAGCGCATGAGTCGCGGTACTCGCCGCGATGAGCCCGAATCACCCCGCGACAGATCCAAAGGTCAGCCGCGCGTTCCCAGATGTGTTCAGAACACACCACCCTGATCAGTTTTAGCACTACTGAATGTCAGTTGTGTTAGTTTGTTATTGATTTCTGGGATTAACCCAAGTAGAACATTTCTTTTTACGCATTATGCATGCATTCCTAATCTGAACTATAACCTAATGTGGGAACTAGAGGGAAATAATAAGCTGAGAAGAATGTTGTTGAAGCCCACAAATCCGACCCTAGCTTCACCCTAACTAGGGCTGCATAAGTAATTGAAATCAATATGAAATCGCAATATGGTTTAGTGCAATAATCAATTTGAAAGACTGTGCTGCGCTTCAATAATTATATGAGCTGCCTGAGTGAAGCATGACAGTTTTTACGTGAACAGCTTATGACCCAGAATCTTCAGAGTTTCGGAGCAACTCCACACAAACTTTGCTAAACCTAAAATCTGATTGGTGTTCCAAAATTTGCAATGCTGTTCCATGTGTGTTACAAGTGTGTTAGTCAGCTTGTCCTGTTTGGGGAAATCATGGGTCAGGCGTGTTTCATATGTCCACACAGGTTTGGTCACTCCATCACGCTCCAGCTGGGATGAAGATGACAGTGGATATAACAGCACAAGGCACTCTCACTGGGAAAGCCCGTCTCCTGCCCCGTCACACCGGGAGTACGACCGCTCCGAGCGCAGCCAACGCTCAGTCCGTGACAGTGAGAGGAGAGACAGGTGTGAATCACTTCAGCAGAGCCTCAGTGATTAACGTTTGATTGAAGGGTATTTGTGCTGACGTGGTTTGTTGTCACTTTGGTTGTTCAGGTCAAGTAAACCTCAGTATCCAGCAGAAACTCCTCTACCAACCCCATCATATAAGTACAACGAGTGGGCCAATGACAGGAAACACCTTGGCTCCACCCCACGCCTGTCCCGAGGAAAAGGTAAAGACACCACTTGCAAGTTCTTTTGGTGGAGAATGTTGTAATTTTTTATGTGCAATTTTGTTTGATATATATATGTATATATATATATATATATATATATATATATATATATATATATATATATATATATATATATATATATATATATATATATATATAATATATATATATATATATATATATATATATATATATTTATATATATATATATATTTAAATATAAATCAGAAGTGAGTTACTGTCCAAAGTCTAGATGTTGTTTTTATTTTTTTAGCCTATTTATTTCATTTGTTATTAATATTTTTCCTAATGTATTTTATATTTTTATTTACTGTAGGATATTTTTTCAATATTTTAACCCAGAATCCTAATACCTCACATCTTAAATATCAAGAACACATATAAAACAAATGATTAATGAACATGATTAACATGAAAATACATAAATATACAATACAATATCATGTATGCACTACTGTTCATAGTTGGAGTCAGTAAATTTTTTTTTTTTTTTTTTTTAAAGAAATTGAAACTTTTTTTTTATTCAGCAAAGGTACAGTAAGTTGATAAAACGATATGATGACAATTGATAAATTGTCTAAAGTGACCAGTAAAGACATTTATAATGTTAAAAAATATATATTATTATTATTTTCTTTATTCATCAAAGAAAAATAATACACTTACCACTCCTCAAGTAGAATATTTTCAACTAATAAGAAGAAATGTTTAAGCGTCAGATCAGCATATTAGAATGATTTCTGATCATGTGACACTGAAGACTGGAGTAATGGGTGCTGATAATTTAAAAATGTAGTCAAATAGAAAACAGTTCATTTAACTGTAGTGATATTTCACAATATCACTGTTTTTGACTATTTCAGATCAAATAAACACAGCCTTCTTTCAAAAACCAAAATCTTTGTGTATGTGTATGTCCAGCATCTTTAGTGTTGTATTTATATTGACTCTTGTTTTGTAGGCGATAAGAAGGAAGATAGAGAGGACGGCATCCTATTTACTAATGAAGAAGAGAAGGAACAGTGGGAGGAAGATCAGCGGGTGAGTGCCTCTTCAGAAGTTCTGTTTATGTTCTTAGGATTCTTAATAAGGAACAGTGGGAGGAAGATCAGCGGGTGAGTGCCTCTTCAGAAGTTCTGTTTATTCAACTTCAAATGAAATAATCAGCGGGTGAGTGCCTCTTCAGAAGTTTTGTTTTTTTTATTTTTTTTGTTATTTTGTGTTTATTGTCTTATTGCTCTTTAAAGTTGGATATATAAGTATGTGCATATGTTTTATCCACATGCATACTTGTGTGGGGTCACATATACTATGTTCCATATCTCAGCTGCTTGATTGCTTGTATAGTCGCAATATGTGAACTATATGATCGGCCAGCTTTAATCTGCTAAATGCATGAAGATATTATAAACATTAATAACATCATGTAAATCTGCTTTGAAACAATGTTTTGTGAAAGTTAATAAATGTGTAACAGATATCCTGTTTCATTCATAAACCCATCAAATTATTAAAACCATAACAAGTTGTTATTTTAGTGAGTGGTATCTGTGTTGTGTCCAAACAGCAAGCTGATCGAGACTGGTACATGATGGATGAAGGTTACGATGAGTTCCACAACCCCTTGACATCTAGTTCAGAGGAATATGTGAAGAAGAGGGAGCAAATCGTACAGAAGCAGACCCAGAAACGCATCTCAGCGCAGAAGCGGCAAATCAATGAGGTACCGGTGCACATCACCTCACGTCTTAAAGACCTCAACACGTGTCAGGCTTACTCACATGTGTGTTTCTCATCAGGATAACGAACGCTGGGAGACCAACCGCATGCTCACCAGTGGAGTGGTTCAGCGTTTGGAGGTGGATGAGGACTTTGAGGAAGACAATGCAACCAAAGTCCATCTGCTTGTCCATAACCTCGTGCCACCCTTCCTGGACGGGAGGATAGTCTTCACGAAGCAGGTACAGACGTCTCTAAGCATGAGTGTGTTTATTTGAAGTTCACCAAACTTGTGAGTCTTTAATTGATGATTTTGCATTTGTCCTGCGACTCCAGCCTGAGCCGGTCATTCCAGTGAAAGATCCGACCTCAGACATGGCCATCATCTCCCGCAAGGGCAGTCAGCTGGTCCGACGACACAGAGAGCAGAAAGAAAGAAAGAAGGTGCACATCTGGTTTTCATGTTTCATTAATGCTCCGCTTACTTCAGCGCAGTAGTGTAGATGTAATTGTTGCGTTTGGTTCTTTCACCTGACAGGCACAACACAAACACTGGGAGCTCGCTGGCACCAAACTGGGAGACATCATGGGAATCAAGAAAACAGAGGAGGGTGGATCAGATGGAAAAGCTGTTGGAGAAGATGGAAATGTGGATTACAGGTTTAAAACAGTGTCACTCATTTCAAATCATTTTTAAATGTTACAAAATGATACAAAATTATTTCACAGTATGTCTCTTATGGGACAAACGTTTAGATTCATTCCCTCTTGTAGACACTTGGTCATGAGCTACATGATGCATGGCAAAGTGTTTGGGGTCAGTAAGATAATTCTGTGAAAGAAATGAATGCTTTTATTTAGCAAGGATGCAGTAAATCGATCAAAAAGGACAGTAAAGACATTTATAATGTTGCAAAACATTTCTATTTCAAATAAATGCTGTTCATTTGAACGCTCAATTCATCAAAGAATCCTAAAAAATAAAATATATCATGATTTCCACAAAAATATTTAGCAGCACAACTGTTTTCAACATTGATAATAATTAGAAATGTTTCTTAATCAGCAAAATCAGCAAATTAGACTGATTTCTGAAGGATCATGTGACACTGAAGACTGCATTAATGATGCTGAATTCACAAGAATAAATGACTTTTTAAACTATATTACAGTAGAAAACTGTATTGAAATTGTAACACTGTTTCACAAAATCACAGTTTTTACTGATCAATTACATTTTTTGTAGCTTATACTTTAGGAGACTTCTTTCAAAAACATGAAAAATCTTTTACGTGGTAGTGTAGGTATATTTTATATATTTGATATCAAGCATGTAGTTTTCCCAGCTCCGCTTGGCATATTTTAGCATGTTTAAATTCATCCCACAGAAAGCTGCAGTTCTTTCCTACAAAATCAGCTCTTAAATTGAAAAATATTCTCTGTAGATTCTTCATGGGCCTCTTTCTTATCTTTCGTGTTTTCAGAGCGGAGCAGAAGTTTGCTGATCACATGAAGGAGAAGAATCAAGCGAGCAGTGAGTTTGCTAAGAAGAAGACTCTGTTAGAGCAGAGGCAGTATCTGCCCATCTTTGCTGTTCGCCAGCAGCTTCTCAACATCATCAGGTCCTGATGACACTCCCATATGCTTCAATAAATACAAACTCTGCCACTTAATTTGTGAGCTCACGTGTCTGCTCACCTGGTATGCTGATGTTCTCTGTGTTTTGTGTCTTCTCTGGCAGGGATAACAATATTGTGATTGTGGTGGGGGAAACGGGCAGCGGTAAGACGACTCAGCTCACGCAGTATCTTCATGAGGATGGTTACACCAGCTATGGCATGGTGGGCTGCACACAGCCCCGCAGAGTGGCAGCTATGAGCGTGGCCAAGAGAGTCAGCGAAGAAATGAACAGTAACCTGGGAGAAGAGGTTGGTGCCCATTATGTACCTGAACCAATTTTCTCTACATTTATTTGACAGAATATATTGATGTTATGGAGACATACTACCACCTGGTGGATTTGAGGTGAATGTGCATGTTATTTTACCCAGAAGGCAATACTGAGAGGATGATGCAGTGGAATGTAAATCAGGGTTATTATCATGAACTAAAACCATAACAAAATCTGCTATTTATCTGTTATATAAAAAAGAATTGTCAAGATTTTCTTTTAGTTTAAGTACTAAAGTAACTAAAAATAAAACTACAATTAATAGAAACTATGTAGACACATAAAAAATAAAAATAAAATAACACTGATGTAAATATAAATAAACTGTATAGAAAGGAGTTGCTATTAAATGTTAATATATTAATGGCATTGTTGATTTCTAGATTCTGACTGGCATCCATAAATGGCCTGTAAACCAAAGAAGAGTATATATATATATATATATAATTGTAATATAATATATTTAAATTGTGAAATTTTAGAATTTTATATATAAATTGTAAAATATACTATGTATATAATATGTATATGTTGATTGCTGAAGGATCATGTGACACTGTAGGATCATGAGGTTTTTAAAATATATTAAAATATAAAACAGCATTTTATTTAACCATGATTTTCCCATGGCTTAAGGGTTTTATTGCTTTAATGTTTTCATCAGGTTGGTTATGCCATCCGTTTTGAAGACTGTACGTCAGAGAAGACTGTAATAAAATACATGACGGATGGGATTCTTCTGAGGGAATCTCTGCGGGAGTCAGATTTGGACCACTATAGCGCGGTAATCATGGATGAGGCCCATGAGCGCTCCCTCAACACTGACGTGCTCTTCGGGCTGCTCCGAGAGGTGAGCGTGGTCTCTGGCTTCACATGACTTTATAGGATTGAATGGCAAACTGTTCTCATCATAGTTAATTTTTATTGGTTTTCATGCACTAATTTGATTGTTGCTTATATGGATAGTTAAAGAGTATGATGAAAGATAAGATATCTTCTCCCTGATGAGTCATTTTATCATCCTGACTTTCTGATTACTTAGGTGGTGTCTAGACGCTCGGACTTGAAGCTCATTGTCACATCTGCCACCATGGACTCTGACAAATTTGCAGCATTCTTTGGCAATGTACCTATTTTCCACATTCCTGGCAGGACGTTCCCAGTGGATATCTTGTTCAGCAAGGTGGGGTGTTAATAGCGTCTTTAGTTAAACTGAAGCTGGTTGAGATGCTGTACTGACGCTGAGTGTTGGTGTGATTCAGGTTCCTCAGGAGGACTATGTGGAGGCGGCTGTGAAACAGGCTTTACAGATTCATCTCAGCGGGATGGTGGGTGACATCCTCATCTTCATGCCTGGTCAGGAGGACATTGAGGTGAGGAGATTCTTTAGTCATGCAAATGATGTTATGAGTGGAATTACAATTTATATACACTATTAATAATACAGTACCGTTCAGGGGTGCATTTCCCAAATTGTTCACTAACTATGGTTGCAGGTTCCATTGAGCTCTACTGGTAATGACAGAACTTGTTAGTTTAGGTTGACAGGTTAGGTTTGGGGTCGGCAAGATTTTTTATGTTTTTGAAGGGACTCTCATGCTCACCAAGATTGTTTTTATTCAACAAAAATACTGTAAAACAGAAATGTTGTTAATTATTACAATTTAATGTAATATTATATATTAACTAAATTTATTCCTGTGATGAAAAGCTGAATTTTCAGCATCTTTACCTCAGTCTTCAGTGTCACATGATCCTGCAGAAATCATTCTGATATGCTGATTTGGTGCTAAAGAAACATTTCTTATTATCAATGTTTAGTTTTTGCTGCTTTAAGTTTTCATGAGACATCTTTTTCAGGATTTTTTGATTAATAGAATGTTCAAAAGAAAATAATTTGTTTGAAATAGAAATTCACTTTATAAATGCATTTACTGTCACCTTTGATCAGTTTGATGCATTCTTGCTGAATGAAAGTTTTAATTTTCTTTTCATTCATATATATATACGTGTGTGTGTGTGTGTGTGTGTGTGTGTTAGTGTATAGATATGGATAGATAGAGAGATAGATAGATAGATAGATAAGTTTGTGATCACAAGTGATGTTTGTGCTGCTGCAGGTGACGTCAGATCAGATTGTGGAGCGACTGGAGGATCTAGAGAACGCTCCGTCTCTGGCAGTGCTGCCCATCTACTCCCAGCTGCCCTCTGACCTGCAGGCCAAGATCTTCCAGAAGGTAAACCTCTGTTACTGTTGGATAGTCTTAAGATCCTGGTCATGAGACAAAATGCATTAGAGGTTTGTGAACTGAACTTGTGTGTTTTCGACAGGCTCCTGATGGAGTGAGGAAGTGTATTGTTGCTACAAACATCGCTGAGACGTCTCTGACTGTGGACGGCATCATGTTTGTGGTGGATGCTGGTTACTGCAAACTGAAGGTAAAACCAAATGAAACTGCTTTCTTTAATGGGGGAATGGCACACCTGATACTAACAGTATTATCACTTTGTGTTGTTTAGGTGTTCAATCCCCGTATTGGCATGGATGCGCTGCAGATTTACCCCATCAGTCAAGCCAATGCAAACCAGCGGGCTGGCAGAGCAGGCAGAACAGGCCCGGGACAGTGTTTCAGGTAAGAACAGATCAGGAAAGCCTGCTGATTGTTCTTGAGCAAAGCAGCAAACAAAGTTTATAGTGGGTCTAAGTCAGAATTTAATGTCCGTGGAATGATGCTGTGTAAAAGAAGTGATTTAGCTGATATGGGCAGATGAACAGTGTGTTCATGAGCTTTCGTCAGATCACCAGTCCCTCTTTTCTGAAATATCTATCAGAGAGGCAGGGCGACGGCAGGAGGGGGACGGGACGATAATCTTGAGAGGATTTCACGCAGTTTAATTTTTGTTTACACCTCTGAGAATGTGAGACAAAGGCTCCTTTGGGCTTTTTGACCGTGACCTTTTTCAAACCTGCACAGACTCGGAGACGCGGCGACACGCTGTCTCGCTGTTTTGAAGTCACACAAAGGAAACTCACACAGGGGATTGTTTTGCCTCCCTGTGAGTGTCTCTGGCTGCTCGTGAAAGTGTGTGGTCCATGACAGATTAGTTACATATATCCTTTACCAAACATCTGTGCATCAAGAATCAATTCTGTTCAGCCAGATGCTTTGTAATGCCAAGAAACCGTATGTATGTGTGTGACACGCGTGTTGAATCCATAACTCAAAAGCTGCGATTGCGGCATCTTCACAAGCACTAGACTGCTATGCATAGATGCATATGTTGTACTACAGAGCTTCCCAGAGTTCATTCTTCATGCCATCTTCTGAGGGATTATCCATTTAGTTGAATAGCTGCAGAACTGCTGTTCTCTCAGATCTTTCTGTATGGAGTGTTGAGGAGAGATGTGATGTTTAAAGATGCTCGGAGGTAAAATTGCTCATTGTTATGGGCTTTCATCTAGATCTTCCAAAGGTGGGAAGAAGAAAGCGTTTTAGTGGTGTGCTACATTCATTAGTTTGATTAACTTCTCAAGTCTTCATTTGGACCTTTTGCATTAAATATGCTCAATCGGTCTCCTTCCTAGACATCTCTTCCACTTGTCTTTATTTTATTCCATTACTTTCTTAAAAAATGTATAATTTGAGAAACCATTCCTGACCTGATTGTGAAAGTGATCCTTCATCAAATGGCCAAAAATATAAAAATATTAGTTAATTTCAGTATTATTAATATGCCATTGTAGTATTCATGAATATTTTAAATGAGTGCTGTCAAAACAATTAATCCCCATTAAGCACATCCAAAATAAACGTTTGTTTACATGTGTATATATTCATATTTATAAATGAGTTATATTTTTATATATATATATAATATACACACACACACACGTATACATGTATGCGTTTGCATTTATATATACATATAAATATACACAGAATACACACACATTATGTAAACAAACTTTTATTTTGGATGTGATTTAATCACGATTAATCAATTTGATAGCCCTATTTTGAATTTGCTTTTAGTTTTAGATTTTCAGTTTTTGTTTTCATTTAAATTGTCTTTTGTCATATTTTATTTTTTATTTCTATATAGATTGTATTTATTTTTATCTTCATTTTAGTCATTTTAGTACTTTGTTTGTTAGTTGCTACACATGAAATTAATATTTATTTGTTTTTTTGGAATAATAAAGATTTTTGAATGTTAAGGTTAGAAGTCTCTTATGCTCAACCAAAACAGTAAAAACTGTAATATTCACCACTGTATCACATCATGTCTGGCTTGGACATGTAATTTTTTACCTTTGTGTTGGTTCACTTCAGGTTATACACTCAGAGTGCCTTCAAGAATGAAATGCTCACCACCACTATCCCAGAGATCCAGCGCACTAACCTGGCCAATGTTGTGCTGCTGCTCAAGTCCCTGGGAGTTCAAGATCTCCTGCTCTTCCACTTCATGGACCCGCCTCCTGAAGATAACATGCTGAACTCCATGTACCAGCTGTGGATCCTGGGAGCGCTTGATAACACAGGTGAGACCACCAGCCTCAGACACTGCCCTGGGAAAGAGAATCAGCGTAAAACCATTTAAATCTTAATTAGAAAAATCATTTAGATTTTTTTTTATTTTATTTTGGGTGTTATTTAAAGTGAAATAGAATCTCTCAAGTCAACCAGAAAATCCAAATGGTTAATTCTTAGTTTTTATGGAATATTGGTGTATTTCATCCATGCATGCGATCTTTAATCAAAAGCATTAACAGTAATGGTCAGACACGTTTCAGTGCTTCCATCAACCTGTCACATGAGTTTTGCAATGCCCACTTTCTATGATCCAATCAGTTCCCAATGGACAAAATAACAGTAACTAACACTGATTCTGATATTCACTAGACAGTATTTGTATATATCAGTGTATAAAGATACCTGATGGTAGTGACATTATTTTTATTTTACTCTTGAGTTCTTTGAGTTACACTCAAGTGTATCTTCTAGTTGAGTAGATTGAAGCTTGTTAAGCGCTGCAGTGAAGTATTAAGGTCTTACTTAATGTTCAGCTGTAGCAACTGAAGTAAAACCGTCTGTGTGACCAGAGAGGGATCTCAATCTCATTTCCTGCGTATCTCTCGGGGTTTGACTATGTGGAGCACTTTTCCCTCAAGCTCTCGTCTCGTGTTAACAGCAGATTATTTCTGATTAAGGCTTACCTGCCCAAATATCTGCTCTGCTTTTCACGGCGCTCTCTCACTAATCTTCTTAGTCTGTCATGTAATCTTTGAAATCAGAGCTTCTGAAAAAGTTTGATCAGAATCTCAAAGTGGAATCATTTTCCTACCATCAGCACTTTTGAAAGAGGAGCTTTCTAATCCCTTTAGCATGTATTTGAGGAAGGTTTCTTCTGGTCTCTGTCTCAGGCTCTCTGACGCCCACCGGGCGGCTCATGGTGGAGTTTCCTCTGGATCCGGCTCTGTCTAAAATGCTGATCGTGTCATGTGACATGGGCTGCAGTGCAGACATTCTCATCATCGTCTCCATGTTGTCTGTGCCGTCCATCTTCTACAGACCAAAGGTACCGAGTATACATTGGTGAAGTATGTTTCCCTTGTACCCCACACACCAGAAAGCATCAACAGTCTCATTACTAGAACCCGTTGACCTGTAAAAGTGCTGTACATGTGGGTGCTGATGTTTTCTAAGCGTTCAAAGCTGCTGTTACTCGTCTAGGGTCGAGAGGAGGAGAGTGACCAGGTGAGAGAGAAGTTCTCGGTGCCTGAGAGTGATCACCTGACCTACCTCAACGTTTACCTGCAGTGGAAGAACAACAATTACTCCAGCATCTGGTGTAACGATCACTTCATCCACACCAAAGCCATGCGAAAGGTACGTTCACTTGAAGTGTTATAATCAAATTAATTTATTACAGGGACAACATCATTGTTTTTGTTTTATTTCCTCAACTTACTCCAGTTAGTTGCCGAGGCAACATTTTCATTTACTTGACTTTTTTCATCTAATATTTATATTGTATTTTAATTCAGCTTTATTTCAGTTAACAAAACTGTTTTAAGAGGATTAGTTTTAGTTAATGATACCATCCCTGCTAAGGAAATATATTGAGACGTAGGATGTTAATTATTAGCTTTTTAAATATTCCTGACCATCTAAATACAGGATTTCTGCTAAACTTTAAAAAGGCCTTAAAAAGTCTTAATTTGTCCTTTCACAAATTAATACAAAACAAATTAAAAGAAATTAATCAGAGCAGAAAGTCTTGAATTCATGAAGTAGTGACATAAAATGTTGCATGTGTTGCTAAAAATGATCTTCAGTATTTTTGTCTTGTTTTCCAATACAAATTTCTAAACATCAAGTTTCTGAGAAGTGAACAAAATTAAGGGAGTTTCTTTAAAACTAGAACAAATATAAATTGGGAATGAAAACTTTTTATAAGCCTATTGGCAGATCTTTGCTCTTTTTAAATCATAAACTCACTTCATTTTGATCAATTTCACACAAACAAGATTTCTAATCTTATGTCATTTTGCTTCTTAAGTTAGTTGGGCTTTTTTTTTTTTTTTTTTGGCGTGTGGTTGTAAGGTACAATTAAAGATATTTCCATATTCTAGTGGTTGAGAGCAAAGGTATTTTTTATAAACGTAAAATGTTTTAAAAAGTAATGGAGATTCGTTGTATTTTAAAAATGTGAAGTGTTGCTAATGCAACATTGTGTTTCTTAATTTTTCTTTACTTGGTCTTAAAATTGTCTTAAATGTAACTTCATAAAACCTGCAGAGACCCTGTATGTGTGTAGTTTAACTACACACATTCTCTGAAAGCTGAGGTGTGTAATTTTAGTGCAAAAATAAGTGTCCTTCCTCTTTTATTTGATTGAGTTTATCCTGAATAACAGTGTGTGGTGTGTCACAGGTGCGTGAGGTGCGATCTCAGCTCAAAGACATCATGGTGCAGCAGAAAATGAACCTGGTCTCCTGCGGCTCAGACTGGGATGTGATCAGGAAGTGCATCTGTGCTGCGTACTTTCACCAGGCTGCTAAATTAAAGGTACACAACTACTTAGCACATTTGGCAGTGGATTCAGTTTCAGCAAGCAGCATGTGAAGCCTCTTCATGACCTGTATTTGTTTGTTTAGGGAATAGGGGAGTATGTGAACGTGAGAACTGGGATGCCCTGCCATCTGCACCCCACCAGTGCTTTGTTCGGGATGGGCTACACCCCCGACTACATCATCTACCATGAGCTGGTCATGACCACAAAGGTACTTCTTCCTCCTCAGCTCTTGAATGTGAAGTAACACACGTTAGAATGAATCATGGTTTGCTATAACGGTTAGTTAACACAGTAAAGATATTCATGATTTTGACACATTTTATACTTTCAACAACATATTATTTAATATAGTTTGATAATCCCATCTCCAAATGCTAGTGAAGAGTGATTTGTTGACACGTATGTGTGTTTGTGTTTCAGGAGTACATGCAGTGTGTGACGGCTGTGGACGGCGAGTGGCTGGCTGAGCTGGGACCCATGTTCTACAGTATCAAACATGCAGGAAAGAGCAGACAGGTGAGCAGCGTCCCTCCTGAATTTCACAACCAACACTTATGATACATATTTGTCTCCATCTCGTCTCACACACTTTTGGTCCCTCTTTCAGGAGAACCGAAGGAGAGCCAAGGAGGAGATCACCAGCATGGAGGAGGAGATGTCTCTTGCACAAGAACAGATCCGTGCACGCAAAGAGGAGCAGGAGAGGAAGAGCAATCTGGGCAGCGTCAGGTACTTCAGCCATCTTCCTCACAAACACTGCTGTCACTCAGGGTTTAGAATCACTTTCTGCTCGCACTCTCACCAAATCTGAATCCTCCTATTTAGAAGGAAGCCATCAAATGCCTGCCGTGCCGAAATACTAATGTCGCAATTTTTGAGAAGACTATTATCCCCTTCACACCCTCCCCTGCCTCCATCTTCCTCATCTCTTTCCTCGCCTAACGTCTCCTTGTCTTCCCCATGATGAGCTTTTCTCACCTCCCATCTCCACAGGAGAGAAAAAGAAATAATATTGACTCCTGGCTGACCCCCATTACTGTAGCAATTTAAATCGTGCCGCCACAGACCGGGAGAAAAGGGACAGACGCTAATTTTCAGACTAATCCGGGAAATTAATTTTACACACACCTGTCTGCTCCATAAAAGTGAGAAATGTGTCCTGTAAAATAACACTTGATTAATTAATCAGGACTTTTATCTCTGAATCAAAGCCTTCGGCTGACTGTCAGCATGATGGACGTCCTGACAGTAATCACATTAAAAGTGGAGATTAGACTTTTGATTTGCATGATGGGGAGATGGATAATTAAGGTGCCGGCCTCCCTCTTGGGTTCTGATGCCTTTGTGGGGTTTTAAATAAGCTGATAGGAAGACGCTGGCTGATCTAAGATGAGATCACAGCTCATCTCACCTGACCTGAATCCTGCAGGACCCACAGGTCACTTAGAGGGCATCTGACATTTCTTCTGAAGAAAATGCTTTGAAAATCACTGGCATAAAGCGCTAGGAAGTCGTGCTTGGTTGCCAGGGCGTTGCTGTGTGGTTGCTTAGGAGTTTTGCTGGTGTTTAGATATAAAACATGTTTAGATTTTTTGAAATATTGTTTTTGTAAAGGCCTTAAAAAAAATTAGAATACCATATTTTTGAAAATGTGTTCATTCATTCACACACAGCATGTTTTAGCATTCTGCTGAGCTGCTTTTCCGTGGTGGCTGGCAGTGTACACTCTTCTGTGTCAGCCGCGCCACAAAGATACGTTTTCTACATATATTTACACTTTGATTTGAAAGAAAACGGTGCATCAGTGCAGCGCTGCTGACACAGAAGAGTGTACGCTGCCACCATACTGCTCAGATTCTCCAAAATGGTGCTACGCTGATGTGGAGTGACACAGAGGAGACAAATTTTTTAATAAATTCGTTATTTTTGTTTTATTCGTGTACAAAAAGTATTGTTGTCGCTTCAAAACATTACAGTTGAACCACTGATGACAGATGGACTATTCTGATGATGCTTTTCATACTTTTCTGGATCTTGACAGTGTATTTTACTTGGCAGTTAAAGGGACAGTCACAAGCCTCCCGGTTTTCATCCAAAATATCTTAAATTGTGTTCCGAAGATGAACGAAGCTTTTACAGGTTTGGAATGACATGGGGGTAAGTGATTAATGACAAAATTTAAATTTTGGGGTGGAGTATCCCTTTAAGTTCACACTTTGCCTCAAGCCACACAATTTGAGGAATCATTCATGTCTGTAGCACAGACAAACAATGAAGGACAAGAGATTTGTCAAAGTTTAAAGGAATAGTTCACCCAAAAATTAAAATTAGCTAAAAATGTACTCACCCCCCAGGCCATCCTAAACAAGAAATGTAGCATTACATCACTTGCTCACCAGTGAATGGGTGCCGCGTGTGTAATAAACAAGTCATCAAGACTTCAAACCATAAGTTATTCAACTATTATAGTCGTGTATTCAACTGTGTGTGCTTAAATATGATGAGCTGCCATTAAGAGAAAACGTGATTATTTTGTTAATGTGTTATGATGTGTGTGTTTAGATTTTGTATGCAATAGTGGCCTGAATGAAATGTATTGTTCAAAAGACAGATTGGTCAGATTCTCTGCTGAGTTCCCCGGCTTCATTATCTCTGCTAATAAAGTCTGTCTTCTTAATGAATCCTTAATGATAGATTTGTTAATTACAAACATGCGTTTTTTTTTTTTTTTTTGCTTCAAGACATTGGATTGGTGTCATGTGGTTCACTTGTGCATTATTGTGATGTTTTTATCAGCTGCTTAGACTCTCATTCTGACGGCACCCATTCATTGCAGAGGATCCATTGGTGAACAAGTGACGTAACGCTTAATTTCTCCAAATCTGTGAAGATAAGAAAACAAACTCCTCTACATTTAATGGCCTACGCATGTATAAATGTTCAGAAATTTTTGGGTGAACTATTCCTTTAATACATGTAGCAACATGCTGAAAAAACACACACACAAAAAGTGAACCTCTGCAAAGACTTAAAACACCATATCACCATTCCAGAGAGTTCTGCAACTCCTCATAAAATGTAATAATCTAGTTAATTGGAATGTTTGTTAGAAAAAAAAAAAAAGTATTAAACTAGCTAAACGTTCGGATGGCAGGCAGCAGAAAGTGAAGTGACGGAGGTGTGAGCTGAGTCTGTGGTGGAGGAGCTGGAGGGTCATGGCCTGATGGATGTAATTGCTGGCGGTGTGAGGAGGGGAGCGCTGTGCACCGCTGTAATTAAAGATGATAGATCGCCCTGTCAGCTGCATCAGACCCACGTCCCGCAGGTCCCCACAAAGACAAACTGTCCTTTTCTCTCTGCTCGAAGTTCCTGTCATTTAACCTTAGAGCAAATCTCACAACTTCTGATGCATGGCACATTACATTTGCTTTCTCTTTAAATTAACATCATGACATTAACATGTCTTTTCATCATTTCCAAACAGGTCGATAAAGATCTTAACCCCAGGAAGGAGAGAGGAAACGCCCATGACACCAAAACGAACACCAGCCCGATTCGGCTTATAGTGCTTATGTCTGCAATTTCAGGCAAATAGCATTGCAGATATTATGTTATTTAGCACAGTTTCGTCAGTCAGTGCAGTTTTATTAAATATGATCATCACATTGCTTGGCACATGCAGCTTCCACGTTTGTCCAGCAGTAGGAGCAATTGTATAAGGAGAACATTTCTAGTCATCATCTCTTCCCCTCAAACAAATAAAAAGTGTTATTTGTGATTGTTTAAAAAAAACAAAGAAAAAAAGATTGCTAGTACTGCATTCAATCAATGTTTGGCCAAATTCAAAAACAAACACATTTGTCGTTCGTATATTTGAATGCACTTGAACTAAAAAAAAAAAGAATCTCTATTTGACATTATAAATATGCTTAGCCCAACGACAGGCTTTTTTTTTTTAATGCTTGAATGTTTGTGTACGCTAGAACAATAGAATTTATTCATGCCCTGCTGTAATATTCACTTTACCATTGAATTATAATTCACATTCTCTCAAATTTCAGCTTGTGAAATGTAGCTGTTGTATCATTCTTTCAGAGAACACAGAGCATCCATGAATATTAACTTCCTGTACTTTGATAGGTTAATCCCCTGTAGATGAAGCTTGTCTTTGTTATTCTGACAAAAACATTGCTAGAATATTTCATCATTCTGCTGGAATCAACACTGACCAGGCGGCGGTCAAATCCTGCGTCGTCTTTGATGCAATTGGGCTGCAAGTCATTGAACAGATGTGCTGTGTACCGATAGAGATGACAGGCCTCCACTGCTGCGCGTTCACACAATCCATGATCAACCGCTAGCCACCGAGGGTCATTTCACTTTCTTTCTGGTTTTTAGAGCTCTGTTGCTGTTTGTATTTTTTGAAACTTTGGAAAAAAAGGGGTCTGTTGAACTTTATTCTTCTTCATTACTGATGTGTACAATATGTCTGTATATTGTGTTTCTTTCGTTTGTTGTATGATTTAGATATGCAGAATTCATAACATGTTAAGACGCGGCAAATTGTTTTCAGAAAGGCTGGAAACTGGGAATAACTATTTTTGAAAGTGTAAAAAGTTCATTCTGTGTCTCCTTTGTATTTCAATTTTACTGTTTTATATTAGATATTAAATCAGTATCACTGCACTTAGAGGGTTAAAGATAACAATTTGTACATTTCACAATTAGGTTCAGACAGAATTCCTTTTTGTTATCGTTTTGTGCTTTTTTTTCCATTGTAAACATAAACTTAATGGACATCTTTGACCGTTGTGCTTTGCATCTTTTGCAGCGTCTGGATATCACTGTTCCAAATATAGATAGATAGATAGATAGATAGACAGAGAGACAGACAGACAGACAGACAATTCTGCTGTCAAATAAACACAAAAGAAAGTTTTATGTAAATGCCCCCTTAATGTTATCGTTTATTTAGTTTTGTCCTTAGGGCTTCACTTTGCCATAGACGTCACTTCAGGATCACACATTCCTTTAAAAAGATTAAAAAGTGTAATTTCCAGGACTCTAAAAGACTTGGAAATTAATAAAATATCATAAAATTTTCTAGTTATTCTGAGTTATGAAATATTTCTTCAGTTAAAAATAACACTTGTTCTCAGTAACATTTTACAATATAGTTCCATCTGTTAACATAGTTTACTATAATACATGAACTATCGGTAGAAACATTTTATAGTACATTAAAATCAAAAGTTGTATCTGTTAATAAAAAAAATAAAAATGTAATGCTCAGTTTTAGTGTTAGTTTTTCACCAATGAATCCTCTGCAGTGAATGGGTGCCGTCAGAATGAGTTCAAACAGCTGATAAAAACAACACAATCCACACTACTCCAGTCCATCAATTAACATCTTGTGAAATAAGAAGCTGCGTGTTTGTAAGAAACCATAAATTCTGGCCAAAAAATGTGGCCATATTCCAAAATAACGCTTCCTGCAGTGAAAAAAACATCCCTTGCGGTCCTCTCAAATCCACCAACATATTTCCGTAGAACTGTTTTGGAATGTTTTTACTTGTAAACAGTGCATATTTCTCTCCTGATTCAGATGAGAATTTTTTTTTTCACTGGAGAAAGCAATATTATTGATAGAGGACTGATATATTAGCCAAAAGCAACAGTTTTAGTTAAAATATATATATATATATATGTCTTGATGGATTTGTTTCTTACAAACACACAACTTTTCACTTCACAAGACATTAATTGATGGACTGGAGTTGTGTGGATTACTTGTCAATTATTGTGATGTTTTTATCAGCTGTTTGGACTCTCATTCTGACCGCACCCATAAACTGCAGAGGATCCACTGGTGAGCAAGTGATGGAATGCTTAATTTGCTTAAATCTGTTCCAACGAGGAGACAAACTCATCTACATGCCCTTATGGTGAATACATTTTCAGCAATTTTTCAGCTGTTCCTATTCAACTAGTGTTTCCGTAGTCTCTATATGATGAGTTATATACATAAACATTATCTAGTCATCATAAACAACTGGTAGTCATAGGACAAAAAACAAATAATCATTCTAATTTATTGTTCACAAAGTATGAGAATACTATCACATATGATACTGCAAATTTAAGTGTTACTAATTTCAGTGGTGGAAACAGACAAAGGGAATAAAAAAGTATTGGCAATGAAAATATAACTGACTCCCAACCCTGATGGCACATTTTGGGTGGCTTCATGAATAAAACCATATGATCCATATCATCAGATTCAAAATACCTCTATACAGGGGTGTCAGTCCTTCAGCTGGAGGGCCACATTTCTGCAGACTTGAGCAACAACCCTAATTAAATGCACAAGAGATTTCTGCTGAAGGTCGTCAGGATTACTTCAATTACAGGCAGGTGTGTTCTGGAGTTAAACTCTGCAGATGTGGCCCTACACGTATTGTGAATTGTGTTTTCTCTCAGATGCATCAACAATATAAGCTTCATGGATAATACTTACAGCAAGATACAACAAAAATCTTTATCTAGTCATTATTTTGGGGGAAAACGGGCTTTTACCCCACTCTACCCTACAGTTTACATTTTTCGACGATAACAATCCAGCAGTTGATTTGCTGTGTCCGATAGGTTGGATATGCCTATAGTAGATGTATTTGATTTTAATTGTTCATTCGTATATTACATTTTCACTACTGAAATCACATACATAGTCTTTACAAGGATTTTAATCTTGATAGACCACTCTGAAAATTGTTATGGTTAGACACTGATGAACACTTCAGGAGATCAATTTAGGATGTACTGTACATACAGTAATTAACAGCAATAATCACCGAAATATCATAACTCTAAGCTCATTGTTCAGATTCCCTTTCATTTCCTGCAAACGGTTTTTGCTGCAAAGTAAACCGAGTAGGGACAGCTCATAACTCTCCCAGTTCAGTCAAGCTGTCTTTACATTTACTCTGGCCAGTGAAAACACTGATACCTGGAGGGCTGATGCGGGTACAGCAGCGGACTGAGCTGCAGCCTCATAAACATGGTTTCATAAGATTTGCTGCTACCCTTTGATCAAAAATTCATTTCAGGTGTCATAACGAGTTATTTTACCATTAATTTGTGTTTTTTTTTTCTTTCCAATTACTGCTGAAATTCCAGAGTTCAGTAAAATACCTGGTGAGCTCAAAGAGAAGCCGAAAGATCAACCCTGTATCACTATTAGCATGAGCTCACCAGACAGACATCCCAGAATTCAATTATTCACCACAGCCAGGGGACATTTAATCAGACGTCCATCAGGCAGAGGTGAGGTAATACACTCTGATTATAATTATGATTGATGACCCTGGGTGATAAAATGTCCTTCACTGAGTGTTTGTTTTCTTCATTTTGGCATTACATCACACGGGGGTGTAGTAGGTTACACATTACATGATGTTAACTGATTACTTGTGGTCTGATGATACAGTTTGTTTTATTGCAAGACACTACTGGCAAAACCATTTTCAGGTCAATTTTGAGATTTTGGGCTATTTTGCTTCCATAACTTGACTTCTTTCTAACTAGCACTAAGAAAACATCCAAAATACTCATTTAAAGTTTATTACACTTTAACTATTTGTGTCTGTAGGTTTTAATTACAATAGATATTGTTAAAGTCAGTTTTCTCAAAACTAAACTTTCTCCTGCGCTGTGCTTGAAATCGACGAAAGCTTGTTTAAGTTTTTTTTCTCTTTAATTATTTTTCTCCTGCGCTGTGCTTGAAATCGACGAAAGCTTGTTTCGAATTCTGAATCTCACTTTTTTTTCTCTCTCTTTCTCCATGGCAGGAACAAAAAAATCTCAGAATTCAGATAAAAAAAGTCAGAATTGTGAGATGTAAAGTTGGAGCAGTAAGAAAATAAGACAGGATTAGGAGCCTATATCTCATATATTAATATTTATTAATATATCTAATCTATGGAGTGGTAAAAAGAGGTCAACAATATGAAACAAGAATTTTGTACCTGGCTTTATCTTGTGTTCACATTTGTGTTCACATCAACTGAGGAAATCAATTAATTTTTTACCCTATTCAGCTGTAGTGTCTTGCCTTAAAATAAACCAAGTTTTTAGAGCTTTTAGCAATATGAAATAATAGACAGACCACTACACACAATATTTCCCCTGAACTCTTTGCGAGAAGCCCCCCTCAACCCACTTTAATGAGGCAACTCTCTGATATTGGCTGACATTTTAAAATCCTCTTCCTGAATGGCAGTGCCAGCAGTCATCTTTACAAGAGATTTCTGCTGAAGGTCTTTGTGATGATGGAGGGAATTATAATGGCCTTGGTGTCAGTGTGAATAGGAGCCGGTGGCTTAAGAGTAAAACCTCACCTCACAGATGAGCTCGGGGATCCCAAGATACTTTGGGTCTTGAAGCCTGTTCATTTTACAGGCAGGTTTAGAGAAGATGCCCTCCACTCCACTCTGAGATTTAGGGTGATTAAAGAGGGAGGGATCATGTCATGTATTTATCATTGTCAACAAAGAGAAAAGCAATAAAGAGTGAGTCTCCATTTCACTCAAACTTTCAATGGGAACCGATCATTATAAAGCTTAACATCTAAAAACATTCAGTTGTGCTTTAAATGACGCATGAGCCTCAGTTTAAAAAAAAAAAAAAAAAAATAGCAACAGAATCCACAACACTATAAATTTCTAAGGATCAATTCCATATTTACGTTTTCCTGTCATGTGTTTAACATTATAAAGTCTCCTGTGTCATATTTGATACATGAATCACTTTCTTATTTGATTATCAATATGATCAAAAAAAAAAAAAAAAACTATTGTATCCTTCCACATGCCTTCTGTCATCTGATTAAAAAAAAGCATGTTAAAGGCCTTTAAGTGTAATTCTAAAAACATACCCTTCAGGTTGTGGTTCACGTGTCTTTTTGTTGTCAAATCTTTATCCAACTTTTTTTTTGCAGTATAAATACCTAAATTGCACATTGTTGCTCAGTTTGGGCCCCTGAATAAAGGTTTGCCATTTTTCGTCTTTGAGAATGAGCTCAATATTATCGTATGGATAGTAGCTATAGTAAAAATATATTGTCTAAATGTTCAATAAACATTGGATTTATAAAAAAAAAAAAAAAAAAAAAATACGTTGGCTGAGAGAGTGCTCCAACGTGCTGCAAATGAAACAACAAAATAAAACATGCAAATAGAAAAAAAAAAAACACCTGCAAATTAAGAGAGCATCTTCAAACCCGCTGCAAATTCTCACAACAAAAACAAAGAAACACACTTCCCTTAAACATTTGTGATGTGGTCTGTGCATATTTGTTGTGTTTCTGTGTTTGTGTTGTGAGAATCAGCAGCGCGTTTTGTCAAAATGATGAAGGTTTCTTAATTTTCAGGGTTTTTTTTAATTATTATTACTTTTTTTTTTTTCATTTGCAGCGCGTTGAGCTCTCTCGGCCACCGTAGTATGTCAGTTCTGAACAGCAAGAGTGCTGCGATTCGTGACACAGCTCTCCGAGTGTCATATTTTTTTACAATAAATGTGAATGTGATATAGAATAACTTTTTTTAGACACAATATTGCCAGTTACTTTGTCTATTCCGCCAGCGAAACACTGGTCTTCCAGCAACGCTCAATAGCGTTTTGTTCCTGAATGAATCAACTGAATGAGTCAGATAGGAGTGAATGATTCAATGACTCATTCACAGCTAATGTCACCACCCACTGGCACAACAATGTAACTTGCAGAAAATCTTTACCACTAATGCCGATTGACGGGCTGTAAATCACATGAAATCACATACCAAGTGCTTATCTCATAATTGTTAAAAAGTATGTTATTAGTTATATAGTTGCTATTGCTATAGAGTATGAATCTGAATGTGTGTAGCATGAATATAATCTATACACACTACATTTGTCATGTTGTCATTGTCATGTGACTTACCTTCACTGGCATTCACAAATCCGTTCCGATGGCCTCATGGAAGAAATAAAAAAAGGTAATTGTGACTTTTTTTTTCTCTGAAATGCGAAATTACATATTGCAGTTCTGACTTTTTCTTTTCCCTAAAAATTGCAATTCAGACTTTTTGTCTATCACGCAGAATTTTGATATATACTCATATTTATATATATATATATATATATATATATATATATATATATATATATATATATATATATATATATATATATATATATATATATATTGTAAATTGCAAGATAAATTCACATTTGTAAGAAAATAGTCTTCTTTCCCCTCAGAATTGGACTTTATAACTCGCAATAACGAGATCTAAACACGCAATTGTGAGAGAAATGAGGGAATTAAAAAGTCAGAATTACAAGTTTACTTTGTTTCTCGCAATTGTGAGTTTATATCATGCAAATCTGACAAAAAAGTCAGAACTGTGAGATGTAAACTCGCAATTTAGAGAAAACTCTGCAAGTACTTTTTATTTTTTATTTATTCAGTTGCGGAAACAAGCTTCCATAGTAAAGTGTCCATGGGATGCATACTTAAGTATCTCAACGGAAGTAGTAGATCATGCTACTTTTCACCAACTGGTTTATAAATACAGTGAATTTGGACACACTACACCTTTCATTTAATAAAATGGGGAAGTATACAGATTTGGATGCATCCACATAGTCTGTCTGAACACTGGGGGAAAAAATGGTGTAGGATTTACCTTAAAACAGTTTTCACTCCAAAAGTAAATTGGCTTGTAAATTTCACAAATAATGACAAGTAACACATTGAATTAAAGAGAAAATATGGTGTAGGATTTACCTTAAAACAGTTTTCACTCCAAAAGTAAATTGTATTATATATACAATATATAATATATATATATATATTAAATTATATATATATATACACATTTACAGTGTACATACAAGTGGAGTGATACAAACATATCAGTGCTGCTGGTAAATCAAATCCGATTTATATACAGACAGATGACTTGTCTATAATGTGGCATGAATAAAGTTGTTTTATTGCCTTTCTTTGAACACAACCCATTTATAGATGAGCTTGAAAATGAGATGTGCGAAGATCAACAGCACTACACAAAAATGCATATGACCCACTTATTTACGCTACTGTTCATTGCTGTTCACAGTCCTTCCTCATTATTTGCAACATTATCACAACCTTGTTTTGAATGTGATTATGGTTGCATAGCTTCAGGGCACCATTGTGTTTGAGAAGTCTGTTTCACTAGAATTGCCCTTAAACAGTGCTCTGGGAAAACCGGAGTATTAATAACAATTATTGGCATCCTTTAGTTTCTACAGGCACCTTAAGTGTTGGGTATTGACTGTTGTCTATTGATTTCACAACTTGTCACTTGGGGTTCAACTCTCATTGACTCAGAACACTTCAAGCTCTCATTCACCAACAAGCTCTCCACATGCATATGTGCAAGAGGATAATATTCGAAATAGCATCGTGATCAGAAACAGAAATATTACAGCATGCGCTTGACATGTAAGGACATTTTTTTTTCTGCTTTTGCTACTGTCTTCATAGTCATCTACTGAAATGATTTCATTTAATCCTTACTAGTTAAAAAAGCTGCCAAATACAAACATATATCACTTTTATTGACTGATTTGTGTTTATAGGAAATGCATGATGACAGTGAATAAGGCACAGCATTATTTAATCATTTAAAAGTGCTATTAATGTTGCTGGCTGACTGATATGATTATTTAATCATTTAAAAGTGCTATTAATGTTGCTGGCTGACTATATTAGGCTATCAGTCATATGAAAAGTGCTATTAATGTTGCTGGCTGACTGATATAAGCCTTACCTTTAACTTTTGTAAACCACAATCTATGACAGAAGCAGAATTGAAACTTTACCTGCCATTAGAATTCACACTCTCATTCATCTCCGTAAACTTGAAATGTAACTAGGCACAAAATTCACAGCGGAATGTTCATTAAATATGAAGTATTGCATGTCAGCAAATTTAATTTGAAAGAGAAAAATAAATCAGCAGCTGATGTCTGTATATAAATGAACACGAGGGGCATCAGATACTTAGTGCAGAGCTATTCAGAAAATAATCAGGTCTCATCAACATTTATCCAGATAAATAGTTCAGTTTAGTCATGAATTCTCATGCTGGTTCAGGTTTGTTTATGCTCTTTGTTGCTCTAGTGCCGGTGAAGCTGCTTGACCAAGAAAGTCTTAACTGGTCTCCTAGTTTGGTTTTAGCTATTTTTTGGCTGGTCAGGCTTGAAGAGACCAGTTGACCTGCACCTGCCTTTAACCTTGAAAATCTATATTCTACTATTCCTTTGAGCAAACATAGAGATGTTTAGCTTTTGGACAATAATTCAGAAGTTTAGTTGTTCATGCAATCTGGTCAGGCTGAGAGATAATCATAAATCAACTTAGACCATGCAAACCATCTTAGACTGGTTTAAGAGTTATCAACAAGGTATAGTGACCCAACTGACCTTACGACAGCAATAACTTAACCACTGCCGCTGCTTCTCAAACAGGTGATGTACATGCGAATGATGCACCTGATGACTTTGGAATAAAATACCTCAAATCATTGTGCAGAAAAAACAGAAAGCACAGGGTTTTGTTCCAGGTTATTATGCCGAAATACTAAATATAATGGTAGAAGATGAGAAAATAGTGACATTACCAGGGAAAATCTAGCCAAGTGTAAAGAAGTCAGACAGTTGTTGTCATAAATACTGACATTAATAAACAGGAAAATTATGTAATGGATGCTTTCTGCAGATGCAAACAGGACAAATGCATTTTGTGTGTGTTTTTCTATGAATGTAAATGTCCTTAAGAACAACAAGTGCTATTTATCACTTGTATAATGTTAAAATTCTGGATATAATTACGTTCTGAGTCAATTGATCCTAAATTAAATCAATACAATTAACCCAAAATCACACTCTGAGAAAAAAATCAGGGATAAATAGTAAACCTTTAACATTAATACTTTTCACACATTACAAAAAAGTAAACATGAGAACATATGATAAAACAAAACAAAACAACAACAAAAAAACTCATAACATATTTTTTAAAACATCTGCTTTTTACAAAATGTGAATATTATAAACATTGTTTTAAATATTTTTTTTCCAAATTTTAAAGATAGATTTTTTATGTGCTTTTCTGAAGCTCAGACAGTATAGCATGGCATTAACAACAGAAAGATCAAAATTCACATGCATGATCTACTTGGGGTCTGTGCACCTGCCTTTAACCTTGAAAATCTATATTCTACTATTCCTTTGAGCAAACATAGAGATGTTTCGCTTTTGGACAATCATTCAGAAGTTTAGTTGTTCATGCAATCTACAATTCAGTCAGTTTACATTTACATTTACATTTACATTTAATCATTTAGCAGACGCTTTTATCCAAAGCGACTTTTGACAGACAATCAGAACAAAAGTCTGAGAATTGATTTGATTTGTTATTTGGGCTGTCAGTCATTTATCTGTAGTAAGGTCAATTATCAGCCATCATTTGATAATCATGTTTTTCTAGAACTCATCGTGTCAGTGATCCAAGAGACAGCTGGTTTGCAGAAAACCGTTCTGTAGTCATTGACTTCGATCCAGACACAGGCATTGACTGGCACAGACTTGCGCTGCAGGTGGTCAGGAAGTGCTTTCTTCTTCCTCTGCCTCTTTCTTCACTGTAAGTACAAACATGCAATTTTATTTACAGCCACCTCATGAACAAGCTCATTACTGCTTCAGTGGGCTCCTCTAATTAACTAAACAACTGTTATTTCCAAACATGTCTATCATAATTACACTCATGTACATGACATTGGCAGATAAATATTCTATTCTAGCTGCATCTCTCTTTCTCTTTCTTGGCTGGCTTTAGCTTCTTCCTACCTCTGCTTTTGATTTCTGAGAGCACTGAAGGTCTGAGCACTGTTGCGTGGAAGATGAAAGGTCAAAGGCTACCGACGAATTCAATGGCACTTTCCCCAGATATAACGAGCACTCTCATTCTTGAACAGTTCATCAAGGTTTTAAGTCGAGCCTTATGCTCTCTGTGGAAAACAAATCCAGCTTATTAGCCAAATATGTATCTTTTTGTCTGCACCTTGTCTCTGTGGCTGCATGCAAATTTCACCCTTTATTTAAGGAGGAAATCACTGTTCCTCGTATTCCCCGAACTCTTCACTGTCTGCCTCAGAGAGCTTAGCATATACAATGGGCTGAACGACGAATTCAGCGGCATGGCTAATGCGAGACCTTTTGCGCTGCTTAATTCCAGAAGGATAAACAGAATTGCGCATGCAAAATTATTCAAACTCAGATAATTAACCGGGGAAACAATCAGCTGTATGAATAATAATCCACAGTGGTAGAGACATTATAACTTTAGAGCATGATAATAAGATGGATGTGGGTACCTTGGGCATGAGCTTATCAAATAAGGCGCGGTATGAAATGAGTCAATCATTTTAATGTGCAAGAGAAGCCCTGAGGAGAACAAATAAGCAATCACTACATCACGCAGGGCGAGCAAATGAACCTGCTGCACAATTAGGCAGGGTCACATTCGGCGAGGGCTGCGAGCACTCCATGTGCTAATGAGCTCTGTGCGTGTCAGGGAAAGGGGGATGGAGGGAGAGAGAGAGATAGTTACCGCCTGAATAAAGAGCCTACAACCACAGCACTTACAGTGGAATAGATAGCGCTTCATTAAGGACACTTTCACACCACAGCTTTTGGTGCCATTTGATGTCAGAGTTCGGTTCATTTTGTTATAAACCGCATTCAAGTTCTGTTCAAAAGGTGGTCTGGGGTGTAAATTATTTGTACTTGGGTACAGTTCACAGTTGGTAGGAACGCAATCAAGTCACGGAAGCGTACCACTAAAGCAAGTGCTGTTTCATGTGTTTAAAGATTTTTTACTGAATTCACAGTGAAAAGTTACGTCCACAAACTGGGGTTTGGAATCAAAAAAACAATGTGAAAAGATACTAGTGGTGATCTCAGGTATGGACCAAGATATCCAACAAAAGCTTGGTGTAAAGCATATGATTTCAGCTTCATTTGTTGCATTTGAGAGAAACTTCAGAAAAAGATTTCTTTCAACAAAATCACTTCGGTTTTGACAAAAGAACTTAGGCTGCATTTACACCATTTATAAGTAACCCAATTCCGATTTTTTCCTCCCATGTGGCACAGATCGGATATGGCCTACAAACGAATAAACAGAAGAAAAGCTCATGGATTCTGATATTCTCAGATCGGTTTCAGCCTCATTCATAAGTGGAAATAATCCTGATATGAATTGGATATGTGCATTTGCGCCTGCCGTGTAAGCGGACAGATCGGATATTCCCAACCTAATGGGAGTTGGATGGGTGTTTCAATGTTTTTGAAACACTCGCAGTACAAATATATCTATTACAAATGAAACATCTCTAGTTGACTAGCAGGGTATTAATTTTGTTCGTTTGTGTTAAATAAGAGGTGATCTGGTGTTGAAATGTATTGCTTTTAATGTCATGCTGAATGCTCTTTGCCACTTTACGTGTATAAAAACACAGCCAACCACAGTCTTTTAAAGTACACTCCATTTGATAGCATATACATTTGTCCAGTGTCTGCACTATTTCTCTCCAGAAATTAAGAGTGATAAAAATGCCTTTTACTCTTAGAGTCTCTAGAGTTGCGTGTATCTCTAAACCCCCTCACATAAGTGCTTGTTAATGTGGGCATATGTTGTTGTTGTGTATCAAGTAGTTGAATGTTGTTGTTGTTCCATCTGTTAAGTTTTTTTTTTATGACGGTGAAACAATTATCTGAGCCAGTCTTGCCACCTTGTGGGCCAAATAATTGGCACAAAAAAAAATTAAGGCACATACGCTAGCTGACATAATCTGTATCATGCACACTGTACACATACCTTTTATTAATATACAAACCGAAATATACTTTGGGCTTAAGTATGACATGCTCAGTAATGGGTGCTATATTTTAGGTTGCAGCCTAGTTTTTACTACAATTGTTGTTGTTTTTCTTTTCTATCACAGAAAGTACCATTTCAATTTTGTATGTCAATGAGGATGTTATGATGTGATTAATCTCCAGTAGACACTGTCAGTTATGACATAAAATGTCTGACATAAAATAAATAAATAACGCTGGTGTTGCACAGTCTGCATAGGCTTTTAACCAAGATATTACCCAGGTCACATCGTACAATGTGACAGGCAACAATCATAAGAGACAAAAGCAAAACATCTTAAGTATGAAAACAGCCTAAAAGTCAGACTGATATTAAAATAAAGAGTGCAAGATGACGTGCAGAAGATGGACATGATGCCGGATGAGCTGGATGGGCAAGAGGCTGACAGACAGCTGGTAATAAGGGCAGTTAGCAGCAGACAAACACTCAGGTACACCAGCCTCACCATGAGCCAACCGAACAGGCCCCATGGCGCAGGCTTTCAAAGCAAAGTCAAAGTTATTATGTATTCAATCATATAAAAGGGAGAGGAAGGCGAGAAAGGTTGCGGACCAAAGCACTTTTGCTCCAGTGCATTAAGAGGCTATGCAGCCGCTCCAAGTCTGCGTGAAAAGAAATAGATTGCCTCCCCAGAAGATGGCAGCTTCCCTGTAACCCCCTCCTTTTTTTCTCTTTAATAACTGCAATCTGCTGTGAAAATCTAATCCCAAGTACCATTTACGCTGCACCCAGATAACTTCTGCTTGGAAAAGCGTACAATATGAATATTTCATTCCCTGATATCCAAATAAACATGGCAGGCTTTCCATCAATCAGGGGACATTGCAAGAAGTGAACTGGAAAGTGAAAATTGCTAATGAATAGTAAGGCTTGGGGGGGAAAGCATCTATTTTATTTCTCTTCGTACATGTATACATTAGTAAAAAAATAAATTAAAAAAGCAATATAAATATATATATATATATATATATATATAATCTCAGAGTGCAGTGATAAACATCCCTCCCGATGATCTTGATCAAGGTCTGCCATGAAATGAGAGTGCAGTGATAAACATCCCTCCCGATGATCTTGATCAAGGTCTGCCATGAAATGCAACCACATTTTTATAAGTTATTATCACAACAAATCAAGCAGTCATACTGCTGTTTTAATCTCAGAGTGCAGTGATAAACATCCCTCCCGATGATCTTGATCAAGGTCTGCCATGAAATGATGAAATATTTTTACGTTGACATACTAAAAAAAAATCCTAGAGTCTGGAGGAAGGGTGGAGAGTTGACATACTAAAAAAAAATCTGAAGTCCAGTGTTAAGTTTCCACAGTCTGTGATGATTTGTGGGTGCAATGTCATCTGCAGGTGTTGGTCCATTGGTTTTTTGAAAACCAAAGTCACTGCACCCGTTTATCAATAAATTTTGGAGCACTCATGCTTTCTTCAGCTGACCAGCTTTTTGAAAATGCTGATTTCAATTTTCCAGCAGGATTTGGCACCTGCTCACACTGCCAAAAGCACCAAAAGTTGGTTAAATGACCACGGTGTTGGATGTGCTTGACTGGCCAGCAAACTCGCCAGACCTGAACCCCAGAGAGAATCTATGGGGTATTGTCAAGTGGAAAATGAAAACAAGAGACCAAAAAATGGAGATGAGCTGAAGGCCACTGTCAAAGAAACCTGGGCTTCCATACCACCTCAGCAGTGCCAAAAACTGATCACCTCCATGCCACGCCGAATTGAGGCAGTAATTAAAGCAAAAGGAGCCCCTACCAAGTACTGAGTACATGTACAGTAAATGAACATACTTTCCAGAAGGCCAAAAATTCACTAAAAATTATTATTTTTTTTTTTTTATTGGTTTTGAAGGATTCTAATTTGTTGAGTTGTTGGGCATGTTAGTCAAAATTTTAAAGATTAAAAGAACTAAAGAAATGTTCCATTTTTGCCTCTAGGTTGTTCCACCGTGGCCGAGCAGAAGAATAATGTGCCGCGCACACACAAAAAAATGAGTTGGGAAAGCCATTTGATTGAATTCTAGTAAAATCGAAAGAATCGCAATGCTCGGGCAAACCGCTATAGAGTTGATGTCGCTATAGAGTTAGAACTGGTGAATCATTTAGCTACAGTCACACACAGGTGTATTGTACAAACTACTTCATAGTGATGTTTAGACAGTTATAGAAGAATTCACACACACACACACACACACACACACACACACACACACACACACACACACACACACACACACACACACACACACACACACACAGATCTCAGCTTTAGTTTTGCGTCAGTTTGTTTTCTATTGCTTCAGTTTGTTCTCTATTCTATTCTATCAGTTTGAATAGTTTGTTTTGATATTATATTATATTATGTTAGGCCTAGGCCTTTATTATAAACCTAATAAATAATTCACCTTGTTTTTAATGGAGTCTCTTGCTCATCTAGAATGTATTTATTTCAAAAATACAGAAAAAAACAGTGATATTGTGAAATATTATTGCAATTTCTAATATTGGTGTCCTATTTCAATACCTATACTTTAAAATATAATTAATTCCTGTGAAGCAAAACTGAATTTTCAGCATCATTACTCCTGTCTTCAGTGACACATGATCCTTCAGAAATCATTCTAATATGCTGATTTATTATCAATGTTCGAAACAGTTGTGCTGCTTATTTTTTTTTTGGAACCTGTTACTTTTTTCTTTGATTAATAAAAAGTTAAAAAAGAACAGCATTTATTCAAAATAGAAATCTTTTCTAACAATATAAGTCTTTACTATCAATTTTATCCATTTAACACATCCTTGCTGAATAAAGTTTCTTTAACTTTATTTGGATTTTTTTTTAAGTTTCTTTAAAAAAGAAGGAAAAAAATTTCTTACCCCAAACTTTTGAATAGTGTATATTGTAAAACAAAATCTTTTTGAATAAACACTTCTTTTTAACTTTTTATTTGTCAAAATTTTTAACTTTTACAGGTAAATAATTATGTTGTGCAGTTGTTTTGTTTATTGATTTTATTTTAGATTATTATATTGTTTTGTTTTGTGTAGTGTGATGTTAAAGTATGGAGTGATGTTGTTGTGATTTAAATTTTGCTTCACAGAAATTAATTATATTTTAACATATTAAACATATAAAATGTTTATGTTAAATTGCAAAATTTCACAATATTATTTTTTGAAATAATATTTAGTATTTTTTATCAAATAGATAGGCTACAGCCTTGATAAGCATAAGAAACTTATTAAAAAAAAAAAAAAAAAAAAAACCTTTACTGATCCTAAACTTTTGTAAGGCAGTGTATTATACTGTAAAAAATTGTTTTCTCAGGTAACCTAAAATGTACATAACTTAGTTACATCAAGGGTCAAATATAGCACATTAAAGTTAAAAGTTACACACTTTTTTGTGTCTGCACTGTACAGAGTTTAAAGATGAATGTTTTTGCTCAAGTGCTCGAAATGGTTCAGCACTTTTCTCAGTGCTCAGTGGAGGAAAAAAAAAAAAAAAAAAAACTTTTAAAAATATATATATCTTATATATATATATATATATATATATATTATATATATATATATATATATATATATATATATATATATTTATTTAATTTTTTTTTTCTTTTTCTGCATGTTGGTTGGACCACATGTCTTTGAAAAGGCGGCAAAATAATTTTCAAATATTAATATCAGCAGTTAAACAGCTTTGTTAAAATAGCAATATATTAGATATGAATAAGTCGTTATTCTTTGACCATCTTCATGCTCATGTCCACTGAAGATGACCAGTGGAGTACAAAATTTCTATGTACTATCAAAATGGTGTGTTGGTGCCATTTGAAACTATTGCATATATTCCAGCACTGTTCTGAAGTCTCTCATGACCCAATATGTGACCCTGGACCACAAAACCAGTCTTAAGTGTCAGTTTTTTTTTAAATTGAGATATATACATCATATACATCATGTGAATAAATAAGCTTTCCATTGATGTATAGTTTATTAGGATCGAACAATATTTGGCCGAGATACAACTATTTTAAAATCTAGAATCTGGAGGTGCAAAAAAATCTAAATACTGAGAAAATCATCTTTAAAGTTGTCCAAATGAATTCTTAGCAATGCATATTACTAATCAAAAATTACGTTTTGATATATTTACAGTAAGAAATTTACAAAATATCTTCATGGAACATGATCTTTACTTAATATCCTAATGATTTTTGGCATTAAAGAAAAATTGATAAGTTTGACCCATACAATGTTTTTTTGGCTATTGCTACAAATATACCCCAGCGACATAAGACTGGTTTTGTGCTCCAGGGTCACAAATGTCACTGACATCAAACCTGATGAAGAACATTTTAATGGCAACATCTGGTGTGAGAGTTACAGCAGAGAAAATAGCAGTGAATAATAAAAATGCACCTGTTGAGGTTTGGATCAGGGTTAGTAAATGATGACAGAATTGTCAATTTTAGGTGAACTGTTTCTTAAAAATGCACTATGCATTATTAGTCAAGACACTTTCTGGGATAACGATACCAAATGCTTCATTGGCTTTTTGACTTTTCTTCAAATAAACTTTCTGAAATAGCGCAACCCTGAGCAGGTCTCTGACTCTCTTGCTCCTTCTCCATCATCAATAATGGAATAAGGTGGCATGTGGAGCAGGTCCTGAACCTTCAGAACAAACAGGGAAGAGAATGGATTCAACCCTGCAGGAC
Organism: Cyprinus carpio; assembly: GCF_018340385.1. Taxonomy (NCBI): domain Eukaryota; kingdom Metazoa; phylum Chordata; class Actinopteri; order Cypriniformes; family Cyprinidae; genus Cyprinus; species Cyprinus carpio. Next base: position 38,484,145 of record NC_056578.1, read on the forward strand.
AGACTCATCAGCACACTCAACAACGCCAGCTCCAGCAGCTCCAGCCCTCGGCCTCTACTATGCCAAAAGTCCTCCAATCATCTCTAAACTTTACCTTTTCCAATTTCACAAGTGTGAATCAGATCAGACCCCATTACAGAGGATAAGCCTGTACCTACAGAGCGGGATCATTGCACTGCGAGAGGACAGGCGCTCCAGAATGAGGTGGCTAATGGTGACACGGTTATAGGACACCTTTTCTCTGCATCTGATGGAAATACCAACCTAATCACAACAAAGACGGTCTCACTGATGTTATGCATGAGTACGGGATAACAGAGAATAGATGAAGAGAGAAAAAATAATAAGACAGGGAGAGGTTGAATAGGAAATGGCCAGCACTGGGCCATGCAGGAATTATAAGAGGAGAAGAAGAAAGACCAAATGGACAAAACCTGCATGTAAGACCTGTTTACATGTAAGACTGGGGCCATGGCCTGTTTGCCAAAGAGGTGAATGTTAATATTCACTCAATGATGACTAACTTGTGAGGGGAGTGCTGCGGTTATCATGAAATACAGGTGAATATTACAAATTAGATAAGAATATTATCAAAATATGTTACAAAGAATACAAATGAAATTTAGGTGAGTATTTTATATTAGTTTAGAATATAAATTATATATGTTTAAAGGAATAATAAAATCAAAAGCAGTGAATTTATTTCATATATATTTGGGGTAATATTTTTGAATGCTTTAGAATGTCTCTTCAAGGCTGCATTTATTTAATCAAAAATACAGTAAACATAGTAATATTGTGAAAATGTAATTTATTCCTGTGACGGCAAAGCTGAGTTACTCTAGTCTTAAGAGTCATGTGATCCTTCAGAAATCATTCTAATATGCTGATTTGCTGCTCAAGAAACATTTTCGACTATTATAAGTGTTGAAAACAGTAGTGCTGCTAAATATTTTTGTGGAAAACATGATACATGCTTTTTTAGGATTCTCTGATGGATTAAAAGAACAGAACTTTGAGGCATTATAACTGTCTTTACTGTCACTGTATATTATTATTATTATTTTAATTCTATATATATTTTTTACTTTTTTAAATCTTTAATCAAAATGTCATAATTTGCTCTTTCTGTGATATGACTTAATGTCTATGCGAGGCTGCAGCCTCGACTTCTGTATGCAATGATCAGTTTTCAAGGCTGCAGCCTCGACTTCTGTATGCAATGATCAGTTTTCACAGTCCTATCAGTAACTGATAAAGTGCCGCCATTTCACTCTGAAAAATGTCACAAAACAGTAGTCAGTCAGTCTTAACTTCTGTTTCATGCCGACTTCAACTTAAAAAAAATTGATGCTGATAAAAAAAATATCTGTGGACGTGTGCTGGAGTGTGTTAGAGGCTTTGCGCTGGAGTGTGTGTTACCTTCAGTCGCTCTGCTTATCTAGCTCTGCTTTCAGCCTCCTGATTTCTCTCTGTAAACCCTTCACATTCTCCTGAAGATGACTGCATGAAGACAGGACGAGCGTTACAGCCTAATCCCATTTCACACAAGTGTACCCGCTCACTGTATCTTTGCATGCACATTCCCAAAATACATGTTTGTACACACTCCATCTGAGAGGAGCGGAAACAGCTTTGGACAGGGTGAGCGGGGCTTACTCTCTCTCAGCTGTCAGGTGGATGATCTTCCTGCTCTGGTCTTTGATCTTGAGTGCCAGTTTCTCATTAGTGTGCCTGGAGTGGAGCAGGGGCAGAGATAATGGGCTGCAGTGAGGAAGCTGCGAGCTGCTGTCACAATGAACCATGATGCTGAATGATAATGATACAGCCATTATAACACTGCCTCTCTGTGGATGCAAAAGTTCTGATGCACCCCAGACACTTTCTAGACTTTGTAAATCTATATACTGTTTCCAACAGGAACCATGCACTGTAACATGCAATACAATTTGCAACATGGCATGCAGTAAAAAGTCATATTCAATGTTATGTAACACCTGCCAGATGGTCATTATTGCAAAATAAATACCAAAAGGGTGATTAGGTAGGTACACTGAAAAAAAAAGGTGTAGAAAGAGTTTTCACTCAGAAATTGCTAGTAAATTTCATAACTAATTAGAAAGAACTGAATTAAACACATTCAATTAAATGTGAAATTTGATAGTAGAAAGACTTGTTCTTTATTAGAAAAAGAATATGATTCCCTTGTTTTATTCTCTTTACAAAATATATACAAAATATAATTTAAAAAAGTGACATGACACATTAAACTAGCACAGCTGCACTATAGAAATGATTTTTTTTAATGATTTTGTTTTGCAAAAAGATACTACTTTATACTTTCTACTTCAAAATTTCAATTCTTTGTAATTATTTGTACTAGCAATATTTGAGAGAAAATAATTTAGAAGTAATGATACACCATTTGTTTTTGTTTTTTTTTCAGTGAAGAAATTAGCTGCCTGGGACCAGTGTTATTGTAGTATTATTTATATACTATTATAGCATTTATAAATAATTTCAATTCATGCTGATTTTATATTTTTACTTTTCATTTTAATTTTAGTGAAGTTTTAGTTATTGTATGTGATTTTGTGAATATTTCTATTAAGCTTTATTTTTATTTTTAATTTTAGTAATTGTAGAATTTTAACAAACATATTTCTTTCCAGTTGTCAAGACAACATTTCTAATTTTCATATCTTTATTTTTTTTTTAAAGTGTAATCTGTACTTTTCATCTAATATTTAGATTTTAATTTCAGCTTTATTTCAATTAACAAAAAATGACTTTTAATAGATTTAGTTTTAGTTAACAGTAATGACGCTGCCTTGGATGATACATTATACAATTTAGTTGTCATTATGCAAAAATAATGGTTCTAGAATGCAATGATCAACCAATCAGAATCAAGCATTCCAAAAGCTTTTTTATTACACTTACAAAAAAGTACCATGGCAATGTAATACCATGATACCATGAAAAGCGTTGAATGTTGTTGAATGCAGAAGACAACAAGTCTTACCTTTGCTCCTTCATCCACTGGTTCACGTTGGTCACGACAAGCTTGCTTTCCCTGTGAAGTCAGGAGCTGTCACATCTTTAGCATGAGCACTTCCTCGTCTCTGGCCTGCAGGGCTGTCATCTGCTGCTGGGTGTGCAGCTCCACCAGTCGCCCCTCACACACCCGGCCTGAAGAGACAGAAATCAGTCCTAACTGATGGCCAAGTGTGTAATTTAGATGTTAAATCTCAAATACAGCTTAATGTGCAGAAACTATAACTACACATTAGCTATTCTTATGTTGAGTTCCCCAGTTAATTTGTAGCTCAACCAATGACCTGATTTTGAGAGAAGATTATCTGTAATAAAGTTTTATCTGTGAATTGATTGATCAGTTTGACTTGAGAAATTATTCAGCATTGAGGCATTAAATTGATAAAAAGTGACAGTAAAGACATCTATCATGTTAAAAAATCTATTTAAAAAATCGTACTATTAATAAAAAAAATCCTAAAAAAAAGGACATTTTCACATTGCGACAAAAATATGAACCATTTTCAAAAATAAGAAATGTTCCTTGAGCAACAAATCAGCATATTAGAAATAGAATTTTTTAACAATATAAGTCTTTACTATCACTTTTTATCAAACACATCCTTGCAGAATAAAAGTATTATTTCTTTTTTTATATATAAGAAAGAATTATGCTGACCCCAAACTTTTAAACAGTAGTTTATATTTTTACAAAAGTATATATATATATATATATATATATATATATATATATATATATATATATATATATATATATATATATATATATATATAAAAATGCTGTTTTAAATAACTTTTTATTAATCAAATAATCCTGAAAAAGTATCACAGGTTCTAAAAATTATATTAAGGATCCCAACTGTTTCCAGCACTGATAATAAATCAGCATATTAGAATGATTTCTGAAGGATCATGTGACACTGAAGACTGGAGTAATGGCTGGTGAAAATTCAGCTTTGCATCACAGGAATACATTTAGAATTTAAAGTATTTTAAAATAAAAGCACTATCTTAAAATGCAATAATATTTCACAATATTAGTTTCTTTCTTTCTTTTTTTTTTTTTTTGATCAAATAAATGCAGCCTTGATGAACTTAAGAATTATAAGAAGAACATACTGTAAGATTTCTAACTGATCCCAAACTTTTGAACGGCAGTGTATATACATAGTTTGGGGTGTATAATATGCTGATAATATTCCTCTGCAGGCAGAGGACGCAAAATACAAGTGCTGACTTAATGTTTACCTGCATTAAACTCTCTCTCCCTGAACAAATCACTGTTACACTCTTATGAGGTGACAAATCTATAGCAGCTCATGCCATTTTGGCTCATATGAGATCTCAGGTTTTCAGCATAGGAGAATTCAGCTTAATTTAAAAGGCAGACTAGTTTCATGGCTACAAATGCTGTCAGTGTGTAAGACAGTGGAGTGCAGTGACCTTTCCCCAGAGCGTGCACGCTGCAGAGGAGAGGCAATAAAAGGCAGTGAAGAAAACGAGAAAGACAATTAAAATGCTGTGTGTGTGTGTGTGAGCGGGTTATGAGGTAGTCTCAGACACCTGTGCAGCTTTATATCCAACTCTAATCCCTCTGTGATCCCACACACACACTCAAATGAGATTCTCGACTCATCAGTTTCTTCCATTCACACCTGATTTACAGACGGGGGCCGGAGTATATTTGAAAACACACATACACGCCCGCTGTAATCATAGCACCTCACAAACACACACACTCCATATGAATACACAGCCTTATGCAACCATAATTATGTGCCAGGCAGACAAACACACACAGAAATGATAGCCGCCTTTATTCTCGCCTCTATCTCCCCCCGCTTCCCCGCATGCCGCGTTCCACGGGGGGAGGAAGGGGGCGTTCCTGGCGAGAATCATTACTGGCCTTCCTCTGATACTGCTGCAGCACCAACAGCAATTATTTTTAAAAGCCAGAGCTGAAAACAGACAACCGATGCACAACACACATGCATAATCATTATTTCTGCAGTCCAACCAGAGTATGTGTGTGTATGTATACATTAGGCCCTGGACAGTGGAGACACTTTATTTTTTTATTTTTCAATTTTATTGTTATCCTGTGGAGTTTGCTGACCATAAAATGACGAGGATGGTTATCCAAAACCAATTAGAGTTACCCTATAACACTAACAGCACTTAAAGAATGAGAGTGAGTGGTTTAAATAACTACACTGGCCCTACTGTCTGCACGAGCACTGCAGTTTTGCACATACTTCAGGTACTCCAAGTGTTACGGAGGGGTTTGCCGAAGTCAGAGAACTCCCTTCCTTATGGACATCACTGTTGGTTCTGAAACATTTTTATCAACCGATCAGATTTTAGGATTAAGTTCGGGTTTGTGGCTTCAATAACATTATTATTAGTCAACTATTTGAGGTAACTAAGGGGATTGCTCACCCAAAACTGAAAATTCGGTCATTATTTACTCACCCCCATATTGCTCCAAACACATAAGAATTTGGTTAATCTTCGAAACAGAAATTAAGGTATTTTAATGAAACCTCCCTATAAAGTCCAAGCAACCAAAACTTTTAAGCTTTAAAAAGTTCATAAAGACATTGTAAAAGTAATCCATATGAATTGAGCTTCTCTGAAAAGATCACTTTATATGATGGACAGATTAGGCTTTTATATTACATTATTTAGAATTTCGGCTTTTATTTACATTAAAACAGAAAAAAAAAGAGTTATTGTCATGATATGACTTCCTATTGTGCAAAGCATTACAGATAACCTGGAAAGATGTGGAGGGAACTCTACGGCTGACATATTCACTCAGATGGCTGGCTAAATTAGAGATATACTCCTGCATGACAGATATTAAACTGGGATTAGGGAGATTAATTTGAAACTGCTACTGACTTTTGGATCAGATCTATGAAAGTTTCTAAAGATAGATAAGCAAATTTACAATCAGATGAACAGTGAACAGCTTTGCTTCAGACTAACATCTCTGAGAAGACCAATAAAATCATATTTCCTTCTGATCTGTTCACACTTGCATCATTTAAACTATATTGTTTCTGAATTATTCCCAAATGAAAACAAATCAATATATGGAGACGTTTTATTTTCTATAAAACCATTTTTTTCTCACATTTTTAAGTGGATTCAAAGTCTAATTTTAGAATTTTAAGCCATTTAAAATAAACAAATAAACATTATTATTTAAAATAAAGAAGACATAAGATATTAAATAATTAGCATTATTCTAGGTCACTAATCAAATTAGCAAAAATATTACATAGTCTATATGAACTCTTTGCACAGATAGTTGGATGTTTTTTTCTTCCAGTGAAGCACAAGATGGATTATTCTCAAATCATGCTGGATATCTTAAGTATCCACAAACATGTTGAGATCATGCTCTTTCCACAAAACTCATATGATAATGCATCAACTGTATGAATGCATGCAAGCATGCACGGTTCTTCTTTGTGAAGCAACTTTGTTTAATAATACTGCCGTTTAAAGCCCTGAATCAGTGCAGGATGAGTGTAAAGTGGCTCTCACTTTAGTCTTCAGGGCTGAGAGGGTCTCTCTGTTGACATCCAGCTCTTCCTGGATCTGCTGTTTCTCCTGCCGGAGTCTCAGGGCTTCCTGTCTGCTGCTGCTGGCCTCTGTCTTCACACGCTCCAGCAGCCTCCTGAAGAGGAGAACAAGAGCCTTATTTCACCAAACTCCATCCTCCAGCAGTCCTGACAACTTAATATGAGCTTCAAAGGATGAAATCACCACATCCTGCTGGAAATAGGTTGTTTTTTTTCTGACGGCACCCATTCACTGCAGAGCATCCATTGGTGAGCAAGTGATGTAATGCTAAATTTCACCAAATCTGTTTTGATGAAATAAACTCATCTAATGTACATCTTGGATGGCATGAGTCTAAGTACATATTCAGCAAATTTTCTTTTTTGAGAGAACTATTCCTTTAAGTATGTTATTTCCATAATAATTATGAAAAGTATGCCATTCACCATTCTTATGTGCAATATGCATTAGATGGTCAGTGAACGGACTCTGGACCGTCTGAGGCCAAGTCTGGTTTAAACTGGTATTTTTTTTAGCACGGCATGGAGTGTTGGATTTTTATTTACAGAGCAAATTGTGTATGGGCATGAGAGAATGGGACACTTCAGTCCACAGCAAAACATCTCCTAGAACATCTTTCATTAACTTAGCTTGTCAGTCAGACAGACCAGAACACATCTTAATTGAGGCATGATAACATGCAGGAATGGTAAGCATGAGAGAAAGGTTAGATTTAATTAGAGACGGCAAGCGTGAATATGTAATAAGCATGGCCGAAACTAATTACAAGAGCAGGGCAGCGATGAGCTCATGCACCGTTTCAGCAAGGATCAACAAATCACACCCAACTACAACAAATCAGACCCGCCACAGCGTCTCTAATCACTCACAAAAGAATTGGAAAGGCAAGAGAAAAGCTTACAGCAGCAGAAGTGAGAGTTATTGACCAATCCCAAACCTTCTCGACCTTCAGATGAAACCCAAACAAGTGAAGTGTCTGGGCACCGAAGCGGGCGGATGACTAGGTGATGTGTCACTTTTTCAGGTGCTGAAGAGCGTGGGGAGATCCTGCGAAAGCCCCACGTGTCTCTCCTACCTCTTTCTCTGCTATTGGTGAAGCAGTCACGGTAACAGCTAATCGATCGCTCGCGAAATCCCCCAGCACACCCTCGCCGGGAATGATCAATATCCCTAGCAATTAGAATCCCCTATCTGCATGGCTGCAGGGACCTCGGGGTAGATCTGTGGCCCACAAACACCCAATTTAGTCCTCAACTTACCACTTAATTACTAAATCTTCTGTAATGCGTATTGGCAGATGAGAAGTTGTGCTGAGCACCAGCGGATGGCTGACTGAACAAGAGACCTTTGGCAAGGTGCTAGTTAAGATGCGCTTTCTCAGCCAGTTAAACATCTGTTTCACACATGGATCCAGACCCACGGTGATTCCTCCATTGAGCAGAACACCTTCTCATAGGAAGAGAGAGCAAGAGGTAAAAGCAGCACGCCAAGGGTCATGAATGCAAAAACACACTCTGAACTGTCCTGAGAATTGCAGCTTCGCTTAATAAAACTTGGTTAGTGTCAAATGGCTCATTCAAACATGCCCCCACATCTCTACGTCACTATGTGGAAATATTTGCATAATGCCGCCCAAATGTTAGCGCAAAGAAATAAAGTGTGGTTTCAGTAACCGCAGTTAGTGTTGAAGCAGCCATGTCAGGGAGATGCTGTGTGTATCTAGGCGAAAGCAAAAGCACTTTATTTGGTCTTCCAAAAGTAGATGCATTTAGGAATCTTTAAGATTACTTACAACAGAACAGCAACGCATTTTATGGACGACAGTTTCGTGAACCTAGGAGAGGAGGTAATTCAGACTTTGCTATGACAATCTGGCGCTTCTGAATCAGCTACTGTAAGTATGTTTTGTTTTTAGTTTAAGTATTTGCTATTGAATGTTCAAATGCAGAGTTTTGCCAATAGTATCTGCGCGTTGTGTGTGTGTGTGTGTGTGCGTGAGAGAGAGAGAGAGAGAGAGAGAGAGAGAGAGAGAGAGAGAGAGAGAGAGAGAGAGAGAGAGAGAGAGGGAGAGACGGTTAAACAGTTGAGTCTTAACCGTCTGTGGCTTGTGTACTGCAAACACATACGAGCTTCATCACTGTGTCTGTCACGCAACTCTGTTCTCCTTTCGGGCTTGAACTGATGGTAAAACTAAAACCTACAATAATGAACAGAATTTGAAAAAGAATGTGTTTTTTTTTTAACATTAAAGCATGTCTACATATTCTGTTATACCAAATACACAAAATAATGATCTTTAAAAAAGCATCATATGACCCCTTTAATCAGATAGCTATCTGGTTTGTTTTATTTACACTTGGCCTCATACAGTAAATGAGTCTCCGCAAAACTAATATAAATCCAACCTTCAGTTACGCTTCACTTGCTATATGAAAATTCAACAAGATCATGTCACCGAAAGCAAAAGACACACACTGCATTTTATCTATCATTAGATCATTTCAAAATCAAAGGCCTCAACAGCTGAGAGAGCGTCATCAGCACTGGTGAGAGAATCCAGCATTCATCACTTTTAATGAAGATGGCTGTATCTTAAACTTCAAGATGCAATGCTGACAATTGAGTTGCATTTGCAGCAGTTAAATTTTTTGAAGTTTTGGGAAGAACCCAACTGAAACAAAAAATACTGCACAATTTTGGACTAAACAAGCTTCCATAGTCAACTCTGGTGTGCATTATGGGATGAGGACAAGTGTTTGTTGACAGTTTACACTTTAGTAACATTGCCCCATGGCAGTGGTGTGTATACAAACTATCTTGTATATGATGACCAGGGATACAATCAGCCCATGGTAACGTGTTGTCTGCTGGCTTCTCCTCCTCTCTTTGTTTACTTCTGGGAGTTCCGATAGAATTTTCCCACACATTAATTCTGACCAATCTGGCCAAAAGCAGTTTAAGAAATATGTTCATGGACACATTTGGCCAAATGAGTCAAGTGGATGTTGTCATGTGAATGCATTTTGGTTCGTTTCAACTGGTTCGGACCACAGCAATCAGTGTGGTGTGAAAAGGAACCAAAACAGCTGAAAATGCTACAATGTATAAATTTTGTCCTTGGTCCAGATCAGATGAACCAAACTACAGACGTACTGTAAAAGCACCATCAAACAACACCCTGAAATGGTTTGTGCAATCAGATTGCAATTCACCTCGAATGCATTTTGGAGGGCATTTATACATGGTCTTTTACTGATTGGACAGCTATCTGATCAGAGAAAATGCATGTTCTTTTTCAGCCAAAGAAGCTTTTTAGCAACTGCAACACAAAACCGAGAGCTATATAATGTGTATTAGTTGTGTAACTGGTGCTGATGTACTTTATCATGACTGCCATAGAAAGCAACAGTGCCCTTGGTTCCAGGAGTATTCTGTCCATGGGGGTTTAAAAAGTCATAGCAACATTACAAACTTTCATTTTAAGCAAAGACGCATTTAAAAAATACGGGTTATGTAGTTTTTCACCCAGAATCCTGTTGTTAAACGGGATTATTCAAAAAATAACCAGTAATAATATGCACTGACGGCTTCAACAAAAGCATATTCCATCGATTAACAACACTGTAGCTCACAGTAGGCCTGTCTGTAAAGGTTAAAAATCAGTTCTCCAATGGAGGAAATGAATAGGATTTTTACTTCTGGAACCTGATTGTTGCACTCTATTATCATGCTACCATAGATCATCATGGGAAATGTAGTTTTAAATGACAACCTTCATTTTAAATTACTAAATCATTTTCTTTGGTAATCGACAGCTGCCATCCATAGAGCTTAAGTTGTATTTACCCTAAAATATGCTTACAGTAGACCTGCCCCAAACTCAGAAAATCAGGGCTCAAAGAAAATCCAAAGATTTCCATTGGTAATACTGGCATTGTGGTGGTGTTCATGTGCGCTCATCTGGTAAATACGATCATTCAGACATGACTTGAAGGCAGAATAAAGCTAAGAAATTTGGATTAATCGGCTCATAGCTTCACTAGCAGCCTTAATATGAGTGTGATATGAGAGTGTCATCCTGAGGAACTGAGTTTGGAAGGCTGTCAGCTGTTCTATGCTGTCCAACTAATCACTTAAACTGCATTCAAGCACACTGGGAAACAGGCAATACTGAGAAAGTAAACAACCTGCATGCTGTCATTTTTGCTCACAGGTGTTTAATTCTGGACACCCAACTGTTTTTGAGCCAATAAGTTGAGTTGTAATTACCATGTGACTAATCACTTAGGAGTCACAGGGAAATGAAGACTTGAGATGCAATGTCAATTATAATAAAATGGTGATATGATTGTATGTTGCTTCAAATATATATATATATATATATATATATATATATATATATATATATATATATATATATATATATGCAGAATATATAGTTACTTTTGAATGACCATCCATTTGTTCCCTGTATAATTGTATAGCTGTGGCATCTACCAGTAGGGGCTAACTGGACCAGGCTGACCTCCTGGTTTTGAGTTTACCGTGAGTCCTGTAGCTCCTGGTGGGTGCTTTCCAGACTGTCTGTTATTCTCTTGAGCTCTGCCTGGAGTCTCCTCTGAGCTTTCTCTCTGAGAGCTGCTCCTGAGCCAGACACTGGCCTCTCTCCAACAGCTGCACTTTCTCCTGCTGCTGCGTCAGCTCCTGAGCAGAAACATACACACATAATAAACATAGTAACACGTCTGTGAGTTCACTTCAAGAGTATCAGAGTTCCAGATACGTATAACAACGTATGCACTACTGATCAAATGTCTGAGATCGGTAAGATGTTTTTTGAAAAAGAAGGCTACATTTATTTGTTTAAAAAACACAGTAAAACAGTGATATTATGAAATATTATTCCAATTTACAATAACTGTTTTCTATTTGGATGTATTTTAAAATGTAATTTATTCCTGTGATGGGAAATCAGAATTTTCAGTGTCACCTGATTGTTCAGAGATCATTCAATTATGCTGATTTGCTTCTCAATAAACATTTCTTAAAATTATAAATGTTGAAAACAGTTTAATATTTAATATACTGGAAATCCTGATACATTTTTGTTAGGATTCTTTGCTGTATAGAACGTTCAAATAAACAGCATGCATGTACTGATTGATTGATTGACTTATTCCAGTATACACATCTGCACGTCACTTAAATGACTGGAATGACAATGATCAATTGTATGCATCCTTGCTAAGTAAATCTTATATAAATCGGAATATGTCTTATATTAAAATTGTATATATCCAAAACTTCATTATATGTTGTCACTCATATAAAAGAGCATACTAATCCCTTTCCAGGTTATACCTTGGCCACATCTGCCCGTCTTCATCTGTGCTGAGGATATTGTTTCTAACGAGCATCATTCCCACAGTGGTGTGTGTGAAGATGTGCATGCAGCTGATGTCTTGAGGCTCTGAATTGATGGGCTGTTTCATTTCAGACAGGAGACTGCTGAAGAACACAAACAGGTGCACATGCATATTCTGACAAAACCACACAGATTTAAAAGCAATGGCTTTTCTCTTGCAAAATCAAGAGGAAATCATTGCCGTGCTAAAATTACCAGCATGAATTCCCATGGTTTGTTCTTGTGGGTCAAGCAAACACATTTGAGTTTCCATCTACCATATTTGATGTTAAACGCAAGAAACAAGCTTTCTTGGAACAAAATGTACTTTTCTGAGCCATTTAAAAAAATAATTTTAATCACCTGGCCCCAAGATTGTTTTTAAAGAATGTGTCCTATCAGAGTAAGCACAGGTGTAGTTTAGTGTGTAATAATAGATTTGTGGGTTAATGGATCTGTCTGATGTTTAATGGTCACATAACATGCAAATAAACAAATAAAATAATGAATCCTTTTTATGTGTATTTTATTTTGATTTGTTTTTATTTATTTATTTTATTTTAATTTTACATTTACATTGTTAAATTGTTTTTTTTTGTGATTTAATTAATAATTAAATTTCAATTAATTCATAAACCCTTGCAGTATCTTCAAGAAAACCACTGTTTGGAAAACCCTTCATGTTGTTGATAACAAAGAATGGGATTTATTTTCTTTGTATTTTAATATCAATATGGTACAATATGGATTATCCTATTCAAATTAATGTGATAAAACAAGTTTGGCCCAAAGTAATCTTAAAGTAATAAAAAATTGTTTATGTTAATAAAAACATTTTTTTTTTTTTCATGCAATTTGCTCTCATTAACTGACTTCAATGTATAAGTAATCTACCCAGCACCAATTTTGGCTTAGGTGTCCAAATACTTCTTGGGGCTGCTGTATTTGCAGTTTCAGCCAATCTCGTAAGAGTTTAAAGTATACTCTGCGGCTTTAAGAATTATTTACATCATGGCAATCCACAATAAAAGTTCTACATGTGTTCTGCTCTGTGTTACCCATGTCTCTACGGGTGGTGTAAGCCTCCTTCAGTTGTTCTCTGAGCTGAAGCATCTGTGTTTTGAGTGAGGCGCACTCTTTCTCCCTTCGCCTTTTCTCTTTCTTGGGTTTCTACAGATCAGCTTCTAGCCCTCGAGCAGAGACGGCCTGTCTCTCTGCCTCCGCCGCCTTGCTTCGGATCTTCTCCCACGCCTGCAGAAGATCAGCCTCGGATTGTCTAAGTAGGGCGTCTCTCTTTTGGATAGCCTGAGAGAGAGTGACTGTGAGAATCTGCCACAGGCAAAGTGTATCTGATCTATACATACATTGTTTACCTGGTCACACTGCCTTTGAGCTGCCAGTAGTTCTCCTTCCAGACTAGCTACCTTCTGTTCCAGAGAATCAACTTGTGCTTGTCTCCAGCCCTCATCTGCTGCATCCACCTGGAGCTTTCTCACCTGCTCCTGCAGTCGCTGCACCTCTGCAAAACACACAGCTGATTGGAATCAGTGTGAGAATCGAGAAAGAAAGTGAACTGCGAGTTCACTCGCCTCCCGTACTGGCATCTCGGTGCCGTGCCAACTCCAGCTGGCAGACCCGCAACTCCTGGGCGCTCTGACCACAGCGCTCCAGTGACTGGAACAGTGCCTGAGGACAAAACACACACACACCTCCACTAACATGCAAAGTCGTCACACAGCTGTCAAACTTCTGTGACTGTGCCTTGGGGGAGTCGTGTTGATGCCCGGGGCGCTGGAGGGGCCGACCTAAGGCGGATAAGAATTCCCCCTCTTCCCCAAGCTGTCTCCATCCCTAAGGCTATCTTTACACCCGCTGCTTCCGCTGGCCTCTTCGACTCCATTCCTCTCCCGTCTGGCCTTCATTTAGCATCCCAACTGCAGCATGTACACATACGCCTGCTGAGGTTTCGACACAAGGCATACACCCGGTTTGTCCCTGACAGGTGTCGCCTCCAATCTGGCAGCCTGCGCTTTTGACGCGCTAACCATTTAATTAAGTCTCTGGGATGCTCTACGTGTGGGTGCCATCCCTTAATTACCCTGGGAACCGGGTTGAGCTCACACGTCACGGCTCTGACAGGTTAACCGGCGTGTCACGGTTGGTGGTAACATGTACCCGTGCTCTCGGCGCCATGTGTCTCTCTGCTGCATGCAAACGGGACAGGTTTTAGCGAGATGTGATTGTGAAACTAATATAGTGCAGACATAATCAGCAAACAGGGGCAAGGTTGGGGGCCCTACATTTGGCACCATTAAAATAATGAGGTGTCACAAGACGCTGGGACACGCCGATTCAACGGCAACATGTGTCAAGACAAATCTATATTTCATGACCACTTACAGATGTATAAATAGCCAAACGAGGTGCTCGAATCATCTATAAAACCCTGCTAAAAGGTTGCCAGAAGATGGTGGGCACTGTCAGAGGGACAGAAGGGTAATCAATCTGAGAAGGGGGAGCGGGTGGGCAGTGGCGCGAGGAGGGCACTAAATCACGTCGCCGTTTGCGTAGAGCGCGACGAAACGCTGACACTTTGGCTGACGTGCGAGCTCTCTGACAGCCTGATGGATTGCTCCACTACACTCCATTAAAGCTGGATGGCTCCCTGCCACACTAACATAACAAACAATTAGTCACAAAGGTGCCCATGAACTTGCACGAAGCCTCTCCGGATTCAATCAAAGCCTCTGCTCATGACTGATAAATAGTCCCCGAGTTGCACGGTGTCAATGCATACAGTAACATATGACACGAGGAGCAGGTGGGTCTATTTAAAGCCCATATTGTAACAGGCAGAGATTATTGTGATGGATCCATGCAGATGTGAGAGTGACATGCAGTGTTTCTCTCAACTACAAAGACAAACACTGCTAGCCCTTCACTCTGTGCTCTAGTCCCTGAACACGGGGCAGCTGGGATTCGTAGTCTAACAGGCGAAAACGTGGAGTGGCCCGGTAGATGGAGCTGGGATTCGTAGTCTAGAAAATCAGCCTGTGTCTTCACTACCATATCTTCCCACTCTTCAGCCTAGAAAACACACATACATACACGATCACACTCAGCTCTTTTCAGTTTCTAGATTTAAATTCATATAAAGCAACAGGCTATTTACATAATCATAACTTAGGGGGCAATAAACCTGAGAACTGTCTTCCTGTAATTACATGGGCTCTAGAAACGCCATGTTCATGGGTTTCATTCCTAGGGAACACATATACTAAAATGTATTTCTTGAATAGCCTCAAAGCCCAGTAGTGCCCATTTATCTCCCTTTTAGTTAAGACTACTGTTAAGATATTCATAAACCAGGATGATGCAGTTTATTATGCGCCCCATACATTTCTGATCTCTCAATTAATTAAACTATCCCTTTTAAAATAGTTATAAAAGAGGGAAATAAGTAGTAATCTGGAGAGAAAGCGTGGGCATTCATTATTCTGAACTGCAAAACAGCATATAAAACTGCAGATCAGCCTCGATCTGGTCTCTGTTTTCCTCTCTAAGGAATGTTTGAGTGTACACACACCTACAATAGCTGTATTAAAATAGTTAGAAGGCCCCTAGTCCAGCTGAGGATCATCTCAATCTGTCTACGAGTATATTACAGCCAACACTTCCACTGAGAAGGAGACATGGGCGAATAGCTCAAGGACGTGTGTGTTCTGAGGTCCAGCTGGATCAATATAGCGTGTATGAGAATGATGTTAAGGGATTGCTAATGGGACGCTGGGCATCACAGGTATCTGAGAGGAGAAGTCGGAGGTGCTGGAGGAGAAAAATACACGGGAAGGTAGAGCAGGAAGGTCCTCACACCTAATGTGCACTGTATCTGACAGAGATGACCGCACCGCTGGGCTGTAGACAAGGCCTGTCCCTCCACTGCTGAGAGCAATACCCATTATTTCCACCAGACCCAGCAGGCCCAGCAGACCCAGCAGGCTTTTTCACTTACACGCAAATCAAAACAACTTCAGGTCCATTTAAACACCAGTCGCTGTGTCTGAAAGGGCCATACATGCAATCTTTACCCAACAACTACAAATCAATAGCAACTTCAACTCCCAGAATTCCTCAAGAGAGCCACACACAGCTCTTTCTCTGACACTGGGGGAAATGAAACACCTGAAAATGCTCTCTCTTCAAATAGTGAGAAGAGTGAGGGTTTTGACCTGGATCGATGCAATCCAGTAAGAACACTCAAACGTATCTGAAGCTCAGACTGGCTTTTGCACCCGGAGAACGGAGTAGATTCCCTTCCCCATTGTGTTCACACCTCAGGCTGCACTAACAAGCCACTTTCCACCTGTATGTGCGGTAACTAGGTTTCAATTGGCTTGATATGCAATCCGAAACCAACAGAATTCCACTCTAGGGAGGAAATGAGCATATTAAATCTGTTGCATTATGGGGCATTCATAGTTCGGATCTGCAACCTTTCTCATACTCGATTTAATAGTTCACAGGTGTGAATATACAGTGGTTTTGCAGAAGTAGAGTAATATTCCTGGGTCAATGACATGATACTCATTGTTTTGATGGATCTAATAACTTTCTTTCTTTTTTTTACATTAAAAATGCAATTCTATGAGGAGCATGTTTTCTTTCTTTTTTATTAAAATTAATTTTGATATGGGGGGGGGGGCATGAAGCAAAATGTCAGGGCGATACAACTGTCCTAATATCATTAAAAAAATAATAAAGTAAGAAATGAATACTATTTAATAAGTATCAAGAAGTATATTTGAATGAAAGTGTGTTACAGCTTTTTAATATTTAATAAAACTGTTGTCTTACAATTAAAGGGAAATCTTTTTTATGACAAGACAATACTTAATGATATTTATGAAATAATAACAAATAAATGTGTGGTAACATACCTTTTAACCTTAATTTTTTCTTTAAAATATAGGTAAATAAAAAGGTAATACAATTTAAAATATGTACAAAAACATCCCCATTAGTAATATCATCATTATAAATAGCTTAAAAAAAATGATATAATAATATCATATTTGTAAATACCTTTTCCTTTCCTTTTATCTTTTTTTTTATTAAAAATGAATAAAGGTAATATGTATAACAACATCTTCAACATCTATTTATTTATTTATTTTTTATATGATATTGATCTTTTTGTTTGAGAATATTGATAATAAAATTGTTTTCATTGAAGATCTTATTCCTCATTGACCAATCAACCCATCGGATTCCTTAAATTCCCTTTGAGTTTAGTGATTCTTAATGGTTAGGTGCAGAGGTAGGGTTAGGACTAAATTTGTTTGACATTAATGACCAAGATGTACTTGGGTCAGCATGAAGGAACACACCTGCTCAAGCTGTGGGTTAGTTAGTGGTGTTTCTGGTCGGGTTACCTGTCAGAGACGGGTAGCAGCAGTGTCTCTGAGAGTGCTGATGAGCAGCTCACACTCCTGGCTGTGTTTACGACTGTGCTCCAGTTCTCCCAGCGTGTCTCGGAGCTGCTGGCTCAGAGCGGTGAGGGCATCGTCTCCACTCTCCAGCTGGGCGCAGTGTACCTGCTGAGCTACAACCTGAGCCCTCAGACGGAGGACCTGCTCTTCCCTCTTTGCCACCTGACGAGACACAAACGACAGCCAAAACCATATCAGGACCACCACTGAGGTCTGCTGCTTTGTGCTTTATAGTTTCAGTTTAGCTAAATATTTTTGCAAACAAGTAATTAGGGATCGATTTTATAAACCAAATGTGAGTCTGTTTGATATTTGCTGCACTGCAACAAAAAAAAAAATAATAAAAAAAATAAAAAAATTAATAAAAAAAATTAAAAAACACTTTTTTTTCTTAATGTCAATTTACTTTCTTTTTTTCCAACAATAACTTGGTCTTTTTCATGTCCAAAACTGTCAGTTTAACAGTATTTTACGGTAAAAATACATTACGGTTAGATATATACTATATATTTTTATATAGTATAATTTTTATATAAGAAAATAATATTCTATATACTTATTTTTCTTTGTGTATGTGTGTATCTGTGTGAATTATATAAATATATACTGATGATTTCATGATTTTCTTTGTCTGGTTCATTGTATGTACACTTTTATCATGTTAAAAATACAGTAAAGAATAGTTATATTTTTACATACAATTTAAAATAACTGTTTTGCAGTATAATATATACAGTATATATATTTATTCCTGTGATGCTGTCATGCTGTCCTGTGATGTCATCATTACTCCAGTCTTCAGTGTCACATGATCCTTCAGAAATCATTCTGATATGCTGATTTGATGCTCAAAAATATTTCGTATTATTATCAACAGTGAAAACAGTTGTGCTGCTTCATATTTTTGTGGAAACTGTGATACATTTTTTTTCAGGATTCTTTGATGAATAGAAAGTTCATAAGTATAGCATTTATTTGAAGCCTCCTTTAACCATTTAAATGATCAACTTATTGCTAAATATAAACATGAATTTTTAAAGAAAATATATATATGTATATATAATTATATATATTTCTAATTTCAGGCACACACTGGAAGGTATTGTTTTAGAATAGAAGTACAACTACATAGCTTTTCAAATGATTATTTTCATGTTATGGCTGTTCATGTTATGGTTATTAAAAATAATATTTTATTGCACAGTACAAAAGAAACTTTCATCAGAAAAAAGGGATATTCTTTTGGAAACTGGAAAGAAAATGTATTAATATTATATGAATTATAGTCAAAGCCACTATACTCTGTGTACCTATATTTGCAACGCAGGTTTAATTTTTAAAGGTAACTAATACTAATTTAAATACCAACCTGATTGTGGGCCTCTTTCAGGTCCTCCTCGTGGCTATGCAGAGTGTTCTCTTGTTGTGTGATCTTGCTGAGGCAGGCCTGGTACTTGTGTTGGCAGAGCTCTAGGGATTCGGTAAGAGGTTGCAGTCGTGCCTCTGTGTCTAGTTTCTCAGCCTCCAGCAGACCTGCCTTTAGTTGAATCAACTCTGTATCCTGACTGCGGAGAGCTGCCGCCCTGCAGGAGACCTGACACACACAGACTCTAATATTTAGAACCAGAAGTTGTGATATAGTGAAAGTGAAGTCTGCTGAGCTGTCTCACCTCATCCTCCGTGTCTCTCTGCTGTCTGTGGGCTGTATCTCTGTGCTGCTGCAGACAACTTTGTGTGCTCTGCAGCTCTTCCTTAAGGGCCTGCACCTCCTTTACCCGGCTCTCCTTCTGCTCCTGCACCTCCTGCTGCCATCGCTGCACCACCTCTCACAGATCACACAGCTCGTCCTTTTGAAATTTACACTGACACACAACAGACAACACAACTGAGCAATAAACAGACTGTGCTTCAAAACCTATTGTGCTTTATAGTGTGGAAAAGCTCTCAAGGCTACCTTGATAGCATTTTTGGACACCGTAAGTGTGTCGAAATGTTCAAATCAACTGAACAGCCCAGGGTTATTATAGTTAAAACTATATAACTAAACTATAACTTTATAACTAAAACTGAAATAAAACATTCACAAAAACAGAAATAACAAAAAACACAAAGTACTAATAAACAGCCAATATGCTAGTAATATATGTGACCCTGGACCACAAAACCAGTCATAAGGGTCAATTTTTTTGAAATTAAGATTTAAACATCATATGAAAGCTAAATAAATAAGCTTTCCATTGATGTATGGGTTGTTAGGTGGACAATATTTGGCGCTGATTTCAAAATTTGAAAATCTCTGAAGGGGGGGGGGGGGGGGGAATCAAAATATTAAGAAAATCGCCTTTAAATTTATCCAAATTAATTCTTAGCAATGCATATTACTAATCAAAAAGTTTGATATATTTACAGTAGGAAATTTACAAAATATATTCATGGAACGTGATCCTTACTTAATATCCTAATGATTTTTGGAATAAAAAAAAAAATCATAATTTTGACTCATTCAATGTATTTTTTGGCTATTGCTATAAATATACCCCAGAGACTTAAGACTGGTTTTGTGCTCCAGGGTCACATATATGCTAATAAGCTGGTTGGTTGGTTGCATTTAAATTTATTGCCATATCAGCTCCATTGAAAGATGTATCAGTATTAAATGGCAGATACAAATTCAACAGTATAATGTACGGTGACTGAGAGTGCTCAACGCACTGCATAATAAATAAATAAATAAATAAATAAAACATAAAAAAAACACATGGAAACAGAAAAAAACACCTGCAAATTAAGAAACCATCTTCATCAATTTGACAACACACACGCTGTAAATACTCACAACACAAACAAAGCTACGCACTGCAAATACAACACAAACAAAAACAAATATGAACAGACCACATCAGAAATGTTTAAGAGAACCACAAAGTGACGAACATGGCTGGGACATGCTTATCAATGTTTTCTCTGAAAGGTGTTTATTTGAACATCCTGATCATACTATTCCTTAGTTTTTTATTATTATTATTATTATTATTAGCCTATAAGCATACAAAATACACAATTACTGTAACTGTGAAAGAATGTAAGGATTTTAGAGACAAAAATTAACCATATGGTTTTACTATTAAAATTAATTAATCAATTAATTCATTAATAGGCTACACAATTCTACTCAAATATAACTATGATGTCTATCATGTCTATGATAAACTATGTCTATGATGCTCCAAAATTCAGCAGCGGTCACAATCAGGTCTTGCTCGGTTTTATAGTTTCATTGTCATGTTCTGTTTAGTTTCTGTGTCATGGTTTTAATTGTCTCTGTTCTCATTCATTTGTTACCACATTTTCTCGTTAGTTACACATCTGTTAATTACCTCTTTCGGTGTATTAAAGCCCTCTGTTTCCTCAGATCAATGTTTTGCATTAATGTCACTGTTTAAGGTGTATGTATAGTTTTGCTTTGTCTTTTCATTAAAGTCTTCATGGATCTCAATCTGTTTTTGATTAACGTTTATTTTTGATTTGTATTTTTATTTTTGTTTTGTTTGATCTCAATCATTCTGTGTCACGCTCTCTGCTTTGGATTAATCTACAAGCTGTTACGTGACAATGGCGTTCCAAGAGTGATGATAAATACTGTAACAGCACTCTTTATGTCACTTCTCTTGTCTGTGTTTGTGAGCGGTGTGGAACCAGAATGAAATAGTAATGCACCGAAATTAAAATTCTGGTTGGTACCAAGGAGCTCATAATTATGATGTATAATAAAACACTAAAAACTAAAACTTGTCTATTTAAATTTAAATATAGGTATCACAATATTAGAATGTGCAGTATGAAAATTGGTTATTCATTTTCTAAAGATTACATTTCACAGTGTTTTAAAGATTCACTTTAAGTGAGCTAAATGATGGCCAAGGTGATCTAAATGTTAAAATAGGGAAAATGTGCAGCACAATTACATACTGAGCAGACATATAGTTTATACAGAATATATACAATATCAACCAATATTGAATGGATATGGTAATTTATGGCAAAATTCATAAATTCGACTTCAAACAACTGAATCAATATGTGTCCAACTGTCCTGCTGCTTTACTGCAGTGAATTCCACTGTAAAAAATAAAATAAAAAATCCACTGTAAAAGGACTGCGCAAAATGAAAGTCTCTAGTGCTTTAACGACCCAATTAATCTACTAAATATAGTGCAGAATATAATGTATATTGGGGCAAATATTTACTGATTACATAGTGTACTGATTCAGTGACATTGTGATAACTATAGTGTTTAACACAATTCTGTATTTTCAGCAAAGCATAATTATAAGCATCTCCATGCTAATTTTGACTGCAAAATGACACAAAGATGCTGACAATGTTTTATAAAAGCAAATTCAGAAATTTGAAGCCACAAAAATCACACACACACAGACACACATTTTGAAGCCACATAAAACAAATATACAGAGACTGTTTTATAAAAGCAAATTCTATATTGATGCTTTGGCTATATTTATATAAAGTCACAAAAAAAGCTAAATCTTGATGCTTTGGCTTATTTGGGATATATATAGACACAAAGCTTGATGCTTTGGCCTCTTTTGGATTTTTTTTTTTTTTATTAAAAAAATAAATACAGAAACTTGCCAAATTTTGTTGGTAAGTTACTTCTAACTTCTGATTCACAGAGCTATTATATAAACGCACACTTACAATAATTACCCGTGTACTCGTATCATAGCCGTGCTGATATTCACTACAACAGCATT
Source organism: Cyprinus carpio (assembly GCF_018340385.1). NCBI lineage: Eukaryota > Metazoa > Chordata > Actinopteri > Cypriniformes > Cyprinidae > Cyprinus > Cyprinus carpio. The sequence goes on from NC_056578.1 coordinate 38,506,465, forward strand.
CTGAATTAGTACACTTCAAATATGGCTCATTCAGTCAGAATTTAGTGTCAGAAGCATCCTATTATTTCTCGATATTTACAAACTCACATCTGCAGTCACAGGCTGGCATATATAATGAATGCTAGAGATTCTCAGACAGAAAGCAGCGAAGCCTGTTTGCTCCCTGAAGCGTGTCTGTGGTGCCTCACTGATAGCAGCTCTACATTAGATTATTAGACTCCAGAGAGAGCCGATCCCAGATTGGATAATATTATTCTTTCCCCTGGCTGATGATGCATTACAAAAATAAGAAGCACTGTAACAGATGTCTCGCAGGGTGAAAATAATAAATCACACAGACTACTGCGCGCACACACATACGCTATATTAGTTCTGTGAGTTAACTTGCGTGATTTATTGGACTTGGTGAAGGCCCTGGATGGAGTCTCCTCAGTGCACCTAACTTCCCTTGCAAGCATCATTAAGACTACACTGCTAATTGTGTTGTTTTAAAAGAGTGGAAGCTGATAATGACTCCATTAGTGATTCACCAACGCTTCTGTTTCCTTGGAATTGAGCCAGGAGGAGCAACATGGACATGCACAAGGGAAAACCACTGACAGATGAATGGGATAAATGAAACAAGCAAGCAGAGGGAAGGAGAGAATATGAATGTTCCTTAAGTTGATATAAACTAGTAAAAGGTGGTAAAGGCAAGGCGAGGTTTGACAACCATAAGAAAAATGTGGACATTTGATACTTTGAGGCTGTCTGATTGGCTAACTAAATTGACTTACACTGCAGAAAAAGGCACATTAATCTCAACTTTTTAAATGAGACATAGACATGCTGTATAAATGCATAAACAGGAAGCAAATTTGCAGAAAACTATGTAGTTAAAAGGTGATTCTCGTTTATTATTATCTTAACTTACACTTCAGGATCAGTTTGAACATAATTCCAAATATAAATATAACTTCTTCAAAGTTTTCATTTAGATGGATTTGAAATCTTAAGGGTTTAACTAGTCAGCCTGGCAAGACCAGAAAGTGAATTAAAATAATAATAATAATAATAATAATAATAATAATAATAATAATAATAATAATAATAATAATAATAATGTATAATACTCTTCTCCTTCTTCTTATATATTAAGAGTCTACTTTTCATCATCATCATCATTTTTATTATTTGTGCATTATTAGTAGTAGTAATGATTCATTATTATTAATACTATTGTTATTGTTATTAGTATTATATAAAGAGTCTACTTTTCAAGAATAATAATAATAAGAATACACATTACTGTCATTAATAATGATTTGTGAATTATTATTATTATTTAAAAGTAAACTCTTTATATCATAATACATTATTATTATGATGAATATTATCATTAATAATTAATAATTGATATTCTATTCTATTAATGAAATGTAGACACTTGAATATAGATTTCTATATCACACTATCCTATATTGTTGAAATTTTTGAGACAAATGAATGAAGCTTTCATTTGAAGTTGACGAATATTGAAATGAATAGGAGTTTTGAAAAATGAGATTGAAGACTCCATGTGTGTCAGCAGCCTAATAAAATATTTTATCCTACATGGAGTTGGTCGCATAATCTTGGCCGACATGTTCACATGACCAGCTATCTTACAGCAATTCTAAAACTTTATTTCTGTAATTCATCATTTGGAGCAGTTTTAGAACAATGGCATCAGTAATTGAAAACTTCTGCGGGATACTGCATCCACACCTCTAGGTGTCAGTATAAGCCCAAGATGACATATGATCCAAAGCAACATAAACAAAAAATTACTGAGTGCACCTTGTTGAGTCCTTGGAAGGAATTGACAGCGGTGTGTCACGTGACAGCATTATAATCAGTCTAATTTTCTAAGCTCCTATTTCAGTCGCAAACTCATCACACAGACAACAGCCTGTGGCTATTTCAGATGAGATTTAGACTGACAGAGAGAGAGGAGGTTAGACACACTTTTTATGGAGCTCTCTCGGTCTCTTCCACCACTGATTAATTTCATACTAGATCGGTTGGCCAGCAGTGTTATTAGCATAAAATTTCCATGGATCAGGCCCTGCAATAAAACCCCGTCATCAAGTCACTTGTCAAACACACAATTTCAAATCTCATTTAGTTTCTAATATCATTTTCATACCAGGCGGAGGGGTGTAGAGAGAGGTGGTGGTGGTGGTGGTGGTGGGGGTGATCAGAAGGTGGAGGGCTTGAACAGAGACAGGAATGTGTTGTGTAAAGGATAAACGGAGTCATCGATCAAAATTAAAAGAGCTGAGCTGAGCTTCATGATTAAAAATTCTACGGATCAGCATCAAGTGTTTATCAGGTGTATTGATTGAGTATTCTATGGAAGCAGACGTTTGCAGGATCTACGGATCAGCATCAAGTGTTTATCAGGTGGTTGAGAAGCACTGGATCTTTTAGAGGACCTCAAGTGTTACACAAGCAGTCAGCGTTTGCTAACAATCATCTACTATACAATAATCTAATGCTACTGTGAACGAAAATAAATTTTCACACTTTGTAAATAAAATCAGTGCTTCCTGATGCGCAGAACTAGCAAACAAGACACTAAAGGCCTGTTCCCAACAAAGGGCAATAACTATGACTATAAATTTCACACTTTGTAACAGGTGTTCTAATAATTAATTATACTGAATGTAAAGTTTAAATAAATAAATGTGACTGCACAATACGATCAGTCTCAGTTACGGTAAATGCAGTGAACTCCATGTCTGCTTGTGCTGCGAGTTTAATGTGCATTTTGGAATGCAACATGCATTAGGTTTTATTTATTTTCACATTCACATAATATCCAACATTTCTGTGGACAGAAGATTATAGCACTGCAAAAATAAAAAGCACAAGCATTTGAAATGTTTAAAGTTTAAGAGTTGGACATAAACATAAAGAACTTATAACGTAAATTAGATTATTACATAATCAATTTTTTTTTTAATTTTACAGTACAATTGTAATTTACAACAGTAATGAATTCCTGACTTCATCTTTGTAATTTAAGGTAATATAATGTAATATATTATTATTATTATTATTATTATTATTATTATTATTATTAAATACCAGTGTGAATGCAATGTGGACTACGACACTAAAGAGATGTTTGAGTCCACTTTATAGTGCAGCTACAAATTCAAAGCTTGCAAAACAAAAACAAAAAAACAACCCATAAAAAACAAATACAAAAACCATCAAAAACCAATCAAACAAACAAATAAATAAATAAAATGTATTGTATAGTTTTTGTTTAATGTATTTAGACCTATTAGCTAGGAAACTGCGGATAATAAATAGCACACTACCGTTTAATGAAACTTCCACTGACTCATAAAGTGGCTGCCACTACAAAAGTCTTTCAGATGCTGTAATAAAGTATGATAAACATTAATTTCATACCCCCCACCCCCCCACTCACAGACACCTAAAGCAAAGCTGAAGGCACAGACACTAATTATGAAAAATAACACTGGTTTGGAGAGAGTAGAGTGGGTGGGTGTGGTTGTTTCATTTTAATAAGGACAGAAAATCAATGCAATTTAATCAATCTTGCCTAATTAAAAAAATCTATATTGTGAAACAATCAAGGTGCATAAACAAGATTAAAATAAATGAAGGAACTGTGCCATGAGCAAGGGAGGGCCTAATTAAAGGAAGTTAATTGGAATTCCATGCCTAAGTGTGGATTGTCGATGCAGCAGACAGGAAATAATACACGTGAGTGCGCTCACCGGAGAGCTCACAAACACCCTTCAGCTAAACACACTCAAGCCCTTCACCACAACAAACTCATGCTTACTCCAGATCTTTCTTAGGTCTCAAAACCCAGACCGGCCAATTTGTGAGTTTTAGTGTGTTTGTACTGTGTGTTTGAGTGTTTAGCTGTTTGTAAAAGGAGTCTGTGTCACGCTGGAGCTGTGCCGTGTTTTGTTTGTTGTTCTCCATCATTTCTTCTCTCCGTTTCAGGATCTCCTGTAGTCTGCTCACCTCCTTCTGTAGGGCCACAACCTCCTCCTCCCTTGACGTGACCTGCTGCATCTGCTCTGCCAGCTAAACACGCCACAGTCAAACAAATGACAATTGTCACAATCTCTAGCTGGAGTGCCCGTGAGCTTCATTAGAGGGCACTCCATTCCAGACTCTTGCCACTTCACCCTGGACTCCATTTCCCATAATCCTTTGCCCAGACTCATCATCAATTGCAATCACCTGTCTCTCATCACCTCATCAGTCTCACACTATAAGAACAGCACACACATGCTCACATCGCTGGTGATTGAATGTTTAGCCCTTCCGTGTTTTCTAGTTTCCATGTTCCTGGTTTATGATTGTTTGCTGCCTGCCCTGACCTTCACCTGTTTAGTGAATTACTCTTTTGGATTGCCTTGTATGTACAGTTTCGCTGGTGTTTGACCTTGCCTGTTTGACTACGCTCTACTAATAAAGCCTGCAAGTGGATTCCTACTGCGTTGTCACAGCGCCTCCATCGTTACAACAATATTAAACTGTACATTTATAGTAAAGCAGTATGGCTATTTTGATCTCATTTTATCACGTGTGCAGAATAAATATAAATATTTAAATGTTTTTGATAGAAGTCTCTTATGCTCACTAAGGCTGCATTTATTTGATTAAAAGTATTACAATTAAAAACAACTTCTATTTTAATACATTTTAAAATGTCATTTATTCTTGATAGTAAAGCTGAATTTTCAGCATCAATACTCCAGTCCTCATTGTCACATGATCCTTCAGAAATCATTCTAATATGCTGATTTGTTGATCAATTATTATCGATTAAAATTGGAGCTTAATTATTAATGATGGCTCTTATTATTTAGGTGCTAACTATTTAGGTGATATATACATAAAAAAAAAAAAAAAAAAAAAAACACACACACAAAATTTAGGTACACACACACACACACACAGTGTTTCACAAACTGACTAATTGCAAACTTGGCATCCCATTTTTTTTTCCACAAATGTTTGCAAATGCAGACATGGCTAGATGCTTGATCTTATGCACCTATGGCAATGGGTCTAATTGAAGCACCAATACGTTTCAATACGTTTGTCCATATAGTGTGTATATATGACAACAGAGCAGGAAAGGAATGGGACAGAAAAAGCAGGAAAGTACAGAAGCCTGAGGGAATTCAGTATGAAACGTGGCTGTGGCACAGAGGCGTGATATATAAGGTCTATCAAATTCATCCCTCTTTCATTAAATGTCTCTCTATAATCCTGCACCATCACCCTTATAGAGCAAAGTTTTTTCAGATGAAGTATTCTCTTTCTCTTTCTCTCGGTTGTCTGTCTCTCCCGTCTCCTCAGCCGTCTGCTTGGATTAAAATGACATCTCCCCTTGAGTCTTAGGAAATGCCACATGAAGCGGTTCCTAACAAACCTGATGTGCAAGAAGGGGGGAGAGTGGACAGGGGTGTGGTGGTGGTGGTGGGGGAAAGGATGGATGTGCCCTTCAGCAAAAATGAATTTTCCAATTGCAGTTAGTTCTACCATGAATAAATAAACAAATGAATAATTGAGAGGGCAACATAAATAAATAACATCACAAACATTTCACAGGCACTCATAAGTTCGGAAGATAACTGGGGCTGAATGCTAATGATAAAAACAGTACATGGAGCAGAATCCAATGCATTATTCACTGCTCACTCGCTCTGAAAAAAGTCTAAATAAATTAATAAATATGAAAAAGAAAATCTCTCAAAGAACTCAAAACATCCAGTCAGCACTGAAGTGACAGGTTTGTCCTATTTATAACACACAAGGACACTCTGCCAAACAAATAACTGACCAGTCAGAGATGTAAAAATAAACCAGAACAGCTTCTACTTCAATTGACAGGTTATGAAAAGTTTGGCTGCGAGCACACGGGGGGAAGCAGGAGACGGGCCGGGCGTCAGGTCCATCTTTATTCCTCTGAGTATGTGAGTGAGAGTGGATGGACTTGATCCTGCTTGCACTCTGTCCACGGAGGCCCACAGGATGTACCACAACTGTTTTCAACACTAATAATATTTTTTCAACACTAATAAGAAATGTTTCTTTATTAGAATGATTTGTGTATTATAATTATTTCTGGAGTATTGGTTAGAGAGTTTGACTCCTAACCCTAAGGATGTGGGTGTGTGTGTATGCACTTTGGATGGGTTAAATTCTAAAGCACGAATTTAAAGCACAAATTCTGAGTATGGGTCACCATACTTGGCTGTATGTCACGTCACTTTCACTTTTTACTGTAATAATATTTCATTAAAGCAGCTTTGGTGAGCATAAGAGACTCTGAATCTGACCCCCAACTTTTCAATAAAGGTGTACATCACTGTATTTTCAATCTGTATATGTCACAGACACCTATAAAAGTTGTCAAAGACTAAATGATTGACAGGTGTTCCTCACCTCCTCTTCCTCCTCTTGTGCAGCAGTCAGATTCTCGAGCGGTCCGCCGCCTGCAGGTCATCTCTACTGGACACCTACAGCACACACAGCTTTTACTCTACAGGAACCCTTACCAGACACTGTTTTACCCAAGTATTTGGTGTGATGTACCTCGTCCTGCTCTGTGAGCTGCATGCAGTCTTTCTGCTGGATGTCACAGTTCAGCGCAGCTACTCTGGTGCCCAGGAGATCCCTCTGATGTTCTGCTTCCTGTTGCTCACACTGCAGCCTGGAGACTGTGGACTGCTCTTCTACCAGCTGTTCAAACACATACACAGAAACAGAGATGCAAGATTTCTTATTAGATGTCATGTTGCATCATGCCGGTCAGTGGATGTGTTTATAGATGTGCAGATCATGGAGGCTGGAGAGGGTGTAGCCAGTGGTGTATTGATACAGATCAGTCTTAAGCTCAGTACATCTCTGATCTAGACCTGCTTGCTGCTTTTCTAACACAACACATTACACGCACTCGTTTATTCCAACTGAGCAGCAGACTACTGGATAAACAATCAATAAAACTGGTAAAGCCAATAAAATCAAAACATGGAAAGGCAGGGTTGTGGCAACAGTTACATTTTTGAAAATTCGAAATACTTTCTCGCATTGATTTAATGCTAAACATGCGCGAAAATAATAAATACTATTAACTCAAATACAGTATGCACATATATATACTGTAGGTATATATATACACACTTCTATATTCAGCCAGGATGCACTGCATTTGGCTCTTCTATTCATCAAATCATCCTGAAAAAAAAAAAATAATCATGGTTTCTGCAACAATTTGAAGCAGAAAAAAACTCTTTTCAACATTGATAATAAGAAATGTTTCTTGAGCAAGAAATCAGCATATTATAATGATTTCTGAAGGATCATCTGACTCTGAAGACTGGAGTAATGATGCTAAAAATTCTCACACTGACCCGTCCGACAGACCCTAAGCAGGCGTCAATTAAAAACAGCAGGGTTCAATCCAAACAAACAAAAGAAAGAAAGCAAAACAAACAAAAATGATCTTCTGTTTCTATATAAAGACAGTACTAGAATATTAAGTTCCATCATTTCTGTGCTCTATGCATTCTGGAAGCAGGGCAAATTGCAGATTTAAGGAAATGGTTCAATTTTTAGGGAGCGAGCTGCAGCCTATCTCACATTAAATGGCTAATTGGATAACGTGGACCAAAACCACTTTGTCTGTTATCATTGGAAATGATTGTGGATTACACATAATTATCTGCTAAAGTACCATTCCCCCCTTTATTCCAAACATAATGATCCAACTTCATATAAAATATGATTCTAGCATCTTTCTGTAAGTGGATGTAGGATATAAAGCAGAGAATAGACCGTCTAATCAAATTGCCTACAGTAATCATTAAGGGGAACACAAAACAAATTGAAGCAGCAGGGTGCCTTGGAATATATTGTAAGAATTTGGACTGGGCAAGTTGAGTGTTGGGGTTTAGGGTCATGTAAAGGTCACAAGCGAACTTGAGCTTGAAGGTGAAGTTTGAAATTTGTATTTTTGTGTAATGACAAAATACATTGTCTTGACCCAGTTTTTTTGTCCTTTGATTAGGGGCGACATTGGGGGGGGTTCTAGGTTGCCAAGAGAACCTTTGGTGGCAACGACTCCAAAACGGACACATTTCAAATGACTGGATTTGGCAATTGGGGGAAAAAAAAGAAAAAAAAAACCTGTCTGTCGTTTTACTGGACAATCAAGTTATGACATTTTGATTATAATGATGATAACAAAAAAGTATTTATTAACATGCAAACTAAACAAACTAAATGGAATATCAGGCTATCAAGTATAAGCTTGTAATTGTTAGCAAATTGAATTGCTATTGTTTTGTTTCTTTCCTCTGTTAAAGTGCAAAGGTCTTTGTGTAGGTGCAAATCAATGATTAAAAACCCATGTTCACATACATTAAACATGTTTTAAAGTGTGTGTGGAGGAAAGGGGCGGAGCTCAAAAAGCTTCATATTCTTCCTATATTATGAGCCATTAAAGCCAGATGTATCAAATATGATACTCAACAAAAATCAAATATGATTACAAAAATGAATATGATAACAAAAATGAAGTTTGTTAGTTTTTAATTCTGCATGGTTTCCACGTCTTGACCAATAAATTTCCATTCTTTTTTCCATGATATTATAAGAAGCCGGTTAAATAGATCCTTAGACTGACTTCCTGTCTCCAGTTTGAAAAAAACCCCCACATCTACTCTGTTTGAGCTTTGGTTCAGTTATGTGCGCTGACACATTGAGCCACAGTGCTCAAGTGGGAAACTCAAGTTTGAATCTGGCTTGCAACATATCCTGATATCGTCCATCTTTGCTATAATTTCCTGTCCTATTTCTCACAGCCAACACACTGAGCTGAAGAGATGTCAAGACCATATACAGTACTGTATATCCATCACAGCTTTAGCCAGTATATTCTGAAAAAACATCAGTTGAATCCTCAGTAAGACATTCTATATTTATTTAAATCTTTTAATGAATGTTGCATTACACCGAGACTGATGCCCAAACACACACACGAAAAGCAAGTTAGTTTAGACGTGACCTTGTCCATCAACTCTTAAACACTAGAATCTTTAATGTGTTTTCCCAGACATTGTCTCAAAGAGATGTGTGTATTTTATGAACCAATGGACTCCTGTGGTGAAAGGTTGAGTGCGTAGAAGTCCATGTGAATGAAATGAGCGTAAGTAAGTGTGAAAATATACTATGGCAGGCACTTCGGTGGACCCCTCTATTAATCAAGCTGTCTGCACTATGTTTAGAAAGTAATCTTGTCCGAGGAGCAGAAGAAAACACAGCGGTAAGTGGTGGTTGGTCGCACTTTGAAGCAGCTGCTTTACGGAGGTCCCGAAGCACATGGAGGCCACGCTGTAAAAACAAGAGCATCTCAGAGCTTGCCCTCAGCTTACCCTCACCAATACACGGGTCCAGCCTACCTAAAGCCAAAAGTATGCTTCCCTTGTCTGCATTTTCTCCAACTCCACAGATCGTGTGACATCCATCGTCCGTCCAAAACAAGTGATTTTAGTGCTTGGAAAAAAAAAAGAGGTCCACTAGATGGGCCAAATGTATCCATCTGCGCTCTAAGTCAGTGGTGTAAACTGGAAAATAAAGCATATCTTAACCTCTGTCTGCTTTACTCTTCAGGGCCAGAATGGATCATAGTGGAAAAGTAGTCTTCCAACAATCAATTAGTGAGGTTAGTAACCCCCCATAATAATAATTATTATTAATATTTTTACTACTCCATGAGTTTTGGGGTCAGACCACCCAGGAATAATATAATATAATATAATATAATATAATATAATATAATATAAAATAATATAATATAATATAATATAATATAATATAATATAATATAATATAATATAATATAATATAATAATAAATTTTTAGGTAAAAGTTTACAGAAATAATATGATTACACCATACTTATTTTATTCTATTGACAGACATAGTTTTATCTTGCTTTGTGGGTCTGTATATCTAACAAAAGTCAAGGTAAAAAAAAAGGTAAAAATTTATATATAAATATACAATAAGTGTATATTCATAAAAATGTGCATTTTATAAAAAGTTAAAAATGATATTTCCCAGATAATATTTTACACAATACTACTACTACTAATAGTACATTATATATATATATATATATATATATATATATATATATATATATATATATATATTCGTATATATATATATATATATATATTCGTATAGATATTCATAGTATAAATGTATTTTAGTATCCACAGTATTATAGGAAGAGGGACCCTTCTGACTAGTCGATTTAGAAAACATGTCGTTTTGCAGCTTTTCATTACTGGCCTGCTGAGTACTGTACCTCCTGATGCTGAGATCTGGCCTTTGCAGCACATTAATATTAGATTTCATTTCAAGGCCAGTCATAATACTAGATATTGTTTTGATCAGAGTCATCACTGGCGTTTGTGTAGGCATGCGCGTGGGGTCTCGGTTTGTTAAGTGTCTAACACATGCGGTTGCAGCTCTAATTCAAACTATGGCAAGGTTATGACTGGCACTTAACTGCGGCGAGGAAGACACTGCTTAGAAGCTAATAGGCAGTGGATTGTCTAGAGACCTTGTCCTTGAGTTGCTCTTCTCTCAGTTGTTCCAGCTCCTTGGCCTTTACACAATCCTATAACAAGACAAAGGGAGAGATGAAGAGAACAGAGAGGTGATGTGGCATGAATGTGTAAGAACAACAGGAAAAGAAAATAAAGGAAATGCACAGTCTTTCAGAGTGTCCTAGAGAAGATGCTCTACCTGATCTTTCCTCTGTAGGTAAACTACAGGAGAATTCAACAATGGATTTTTGTTATATTGTGTGCATTGACGGATATCCTCTTTTTTTCTTATTCTTTTGTAGTGGAAAACACACGCAAGGTCTCATGCAAGGTTTAAGCATTAATCACAAGCAATGAAACTTTTATTTTCTAGGCATGTTTTGTTAAGCTTAGAAATGCTGTGATGATTAGTTTAACAGATAAGTAAGAATATAAACCCAAAATACAATGAAGCAATAAAACATGACAAAACAGAAGGCTGTCTTTTCAGGCAACATAGCAAACAGAAACTTTAACAAAAAAAAAAGTAACTAGAGTGTACTTACATGTACAAAAAAAGTAATGCATAATTTTATTAATTGCATAATTTAATAATTTATTATAATTGCCCAATGAATTTGGTTGTGAAGGGAAAATCTGGTGTATTATTTGTTGTCAATATTCCACAACAATGCAAACAATGTCCCTAAATTAACATTAGACTCCTCAGCATATTTTTCAAATGTAATTAAAAATTAATCGAATTAAACCATGACCAAACCATCAGATTTAATGCTGCATTATATAATTCAGCAAATAATCACAATCAAATTAAATATTTACATCCCAGCACTAAATTTGATCTTTTTTCTCTGTTCTTTCTTAATTTAACTATGAGAGAAATACTATAGTCTTGATTGGATTCTAGACATTACTGGAAGCAAATGGAGACCGAAAGCTTTTCAGCAGGTGCTTGTAATGACACTCTGCTCACAGTCCTGAAACTATAAAAACTCAATCTACACTATCAGAAAAAAATGGCACAAAGCTGTCCAATGTAGACTTTAGGTACTAATATGCACTTTTAAAGTACTACTACATACTTTCAAGGTATTAATATGCAGTGCTGGGTGTTAACATTACATGTAATCTGGATTATGTAATCAGATTCCAAAAATTAAATACTTGTAATTAGATTATATTACTTCTTAAAATGCTCATAATCAGATTACAGTTACTTTTTATTCATAATTTGATCATTTTCTTTTCTCTTTAATTTTCCTTTCTAAAATTCTACCGCTTTTATACATTTGGCAAGTCCTCCAGCTTTTCATCAGCTCACAACCCCCCTTTAGTTTGGGAAACCCTGGCCTAATGTAATGCTTAATACACTTCATGATGTTGATAACAATTAATTGTGTATATTTTTGGTAGAATGTAATATATTTTTTGTAAGTTTATATTAAATTATTTGTGTTATATTTTATATTACATTACAAACTGTAATTTCTGTCATGTAATTTCTAATCAGTAACAGACTACAATTTGTATCTACTCAGCACTGCTTACAGTATATGTACTATTTAGTTGTTAAGGTACAGAGATGTACCTTTTTAGCTTTTGTACCTTAGGGTACTACCCCAGTTACAGCGTATGGTGTGGAGATAAAGCTGAGAAACTGTACTTAGTATGACCCCTGAGCTTCCTCTTCCTCTTAACCTGTGCATTAACTTTACCAATGCTGTGGCACTTAAAATGAAAGGTCCATCACAGAAAGCAGCAGATGATCAGAGCTCAGGAGAGCTGAGGTAGAGAAAGAGAAATATAGCAACGTGTAAAAGTGGCGAACTGTTCTATTTTATTGTGCTGTGTATAACACGCTGCTGTGTTCTGAGCTTTGAGCACCATCAAGAGTACAGCGGAAGTCTTGAGACGAAAAAGGGTCAGACGTGTCAAGGATTTCAGAGACCCAGCAGGCCCAACCATCAGGGAGCCTTTTACTTTTTAAAAGAAATACAAATGACAAATAAAGAAGTGTGAACTTCAAGCTCACAGGCAATCGGAGCTACGTTTTGTAAAAGTGCACCCCAAAGTGCATGTACAGGAGGCTATTATGTAGGGTTTCGCTGACCTCTCTCTCCTTTTCAAGCAGTGCCAGCGTCTTGTCAACCTCTCTTTGGAGTTCATCAATCTGCAGCACTTTCAGCCGATGCTCTTCTTCCTACACACACACATGAACAAAGGCAACTGAAGGTGAGAAGCACAGGGAGGCAAGACTTCGTTAAAAGTGTCAAGCGGATGCCTTTGCATAATGCATATCGCACCTTTGAGATGATCCATTAGCAGGTTGCGGCGTGGGAGCCGCTAAATGAGCTGACTTGACTCCATAGAAAAGACATAATATCCTCCCTTTCTTTCTTTATGAGTGGACAGTGGATGAACAATCAAAGCCCGAGCGGGGCCTAGTCATGAGGGGACCTTTAACCCCCGCCTCCCGTTTGTCCCTTCTACCCAGACATTGATTTATAATTTTAATATCTCTAATTTCCACCGCAGCGGCGCTTTCCAAATGTCATTTTCCAATTTGTGTCAAACCGCGTGACCATTTTTCTTAATACGGCTTATGACAATCTCAGCAGCAGTGCGGATATGCAATTCAGATGGAGTGTTGTACAGGCACGGACGTAGCCGGTTTGTGTGTTTATCTTAATCAACGACTCAACGTTTTGGGACGGGGTCGCAGACTAAGCAGCCGCCTGTTTACAACAGGGGGGAAAATTGGGTTTGCTGAGCAAAATGGCTGCAGGGGACGAAAATAATAATTTTGCCGTAAATCTGGTAATTACATTTACCGTAATAAGAGTTATGATGGCAGTAATGATAATCTATTAAAATATGCATCAACATTAAGAGCTGGAAATGGAAGGTGGGATGGGCTCGTGGTCGTTATGTGAATATTTATGATAATTAAAACAGGGCCTCCCCCTTTTTAGCAGCGTGGACTCTTTTCACAGACTGTGATGATGCTTTTCCACAGTTATTAACCTCGTAAATCTAGCTAGTTTTTTATATTTTCATTATTTAAAAAATTATGTACATTTATAACACTATACTTTGTGTTATATAACCTTGGCATTAAATGACAGAAAACTAGTTAGCGCTGTTGCTTAAGTGTTTCTAACACAACGTCTGAGGGAGTGATTATGCAATCTTATCCAAAGTTTGTTGTCAACATTCCACTTACATTCCACAATATTCCATTCCACTTGTGTCTTCGGCTTTTTTTTAAAGTAACATAATTTTAAATTGCAATAAAGAATTAATTCAGTTAAACCATGACCAAACCTCAGATTAAATGATGCATTATATCACTAAACAAAGAAACAAAAAAAAAAAAAAAAAAAAAAAAAAAAAAAAAAAAAAACGTGTGAACTCTTTTCCCGCCAGAGTATTATTTTTAAGTTTCCAGTCAGTGGCAGCATATTTGATATTTGATAATATTCTTCAATCTTTCATGACCCCCAGAATATTTTGTAGTGTGAGTATGTAAACAGTGAATACTTCAAAAGAAAGAACAAAGCCTCTGTTATTTGCTGGACCTGTCTGCTGCTTTTGACACTGTTAATCACCAGATTCTCCTGTCCACCCTCAGAAAGATGGGCATCTCTGGAACCGCACTCCAGTGGCTTAACTCCTACCTTTCTGATAGATCCTTCATGGTGTCTTGGAGGGGTGAAGTCTCTAAGTCACAACAACTTGCTACTGGGGTTCCTCAAGGCTCAGTACTTGGACCGCTTCTCTTCTCCATCTACATGACGTCATTAGGATCTGTCATTCAGAAGCATGGCTTTTCCTATCACTGCTACGCTGATGACACTCAACTCTACTTCTCATTCCAACCAGATGACCCGACGGTAGTTGCTCGCATTTCAGCCTGTCTGAGTGACATTTCTAGCTGGATGAATGACCATCACCTTCAGCTCAACCTTACTAAGACTGAACTGCTGGTGGTTCCAGCTAACCCATCGTTTCATCACAACTTCTCTATACAGCTGGGTTCGTCAACCATAACTCCTTCCAGGACAGCCAGAAACCTAGGAGTTGTGATGGATCATCAGTTAAGCTTCACAGACCATATTGCTACAACGACCTGGTCCTGCAGATTTGCCTTATACAACATTAGGAAGATTAGACCCTTCCTGTCAGAGCAAGCCACCCAACTTCTTGTCCAAGCTCTTGTTCTCTCCAGATTGGACTATTGCAATGCTCTCCTGGCGGGCCTTCCTGCATGTACTATCAAGCCTCTACAACTGATCCAGAATGCAGCAGCGGGGGTTGTCTTCAATGAGCCAAAAACAGCTCATGTTACTCCTCTCCTCATCAGGTTACACTGGCTACCAGTAGCTGCTCGCATCAAATTCAAGGTACTGATGCTTGCCTACAAAACGACCACTGGCACGGCGCCAACATACCTAAACTCACTAGTTCAATCTTATGCACCCTCCAGAAGTTTGCGCTCTGCAAGTGAACGATGCCTTGTGGTGCCATCCTAAAGAGGTTCAAAATCACTCTCACTGACTTTTTCCTGGACTGCGCCCAGCTGGTGGAATGACCTCCTGATCTCAATTGGAACAGCTGAGTCTTTACTCATTTTCAAAAAACATCTAAAGACTCATCTTTTTCGCCTGCACTTAACCAACTAATACTAGTACTTACCTTTTCTTTCTCTTGTCTATCATATTCAAAAAAAAAAAAAAAAAAACCCTGGCTACGTGTTCTGTACTAGACTAACTGAGACTTGTCATAGCACTTGTATACCGTTGTTGTTTCTCTCGTTGATCTGATTGTTTCTACTGTTCTCATTTGTAAGTCGCTTTGGATAAAAGCGTCTGCTAAATGATTAAATGTAAATGTAAATGTAAATGTTATTACACAAAAAACAAACAAATAATTTTATTCTAGCTTCATTCATTAGGTCTGTAACAGCGCCCCCTACCATATAACAGTGAAAACAGTGATTGCTGGAATAATTTGTCAATGGTGGGAAAGCATCATCATAAACTATGGAAAATTTCTTCAATGGCAGGAAAATAATTAACACGACTTATTACAATCTAGAGATTTTGTATTTTGCTATTTGAGCAAATGGCAACACAACCATTATATTTGCTGTAGCTTCCATTCGCCACTAGAGTAGTTTACCCAACTAAAACAACTTCCATTTCTGAGGAATGTGAAAAGGGTCCATTACTTCTCATGCTAAGGAGAAGAAAGTTTTGGTTGGCTGTACCCCGAGTGTTTGGCATGGTGGAGCTCCTCTCTGACACCATCGAGCTGCTCTTGAAGGAAGGATCTCTCTTTCCTCCACTCCTCCTCTCTCGCTTTCAGGTCCTCTTGTGCCCTCCGGAGCCAACACCATTCCTGTAGTTACACACACACACATTATGGGTCATACAAATGTTTAAAAGCAAAGGAAATGGATTCTATGATACCTAATTTTGGCCAAATTCAAAGGCACCTTACAGTTTTGCGCCACATACAGTACAGACCCTCAACTAACAGTAGAACAGTTCACCTCTTCTGACCTTTACCTTCAGATTTCATGCAGCTATTGACCCACGCTGAGCGACGATCTAAGTCTTGCTTCTCGGTCAAAAAAAAAAAAAAAAGGAATAAGTTGTCGGAAATGAAATTTCAATTCATCCAGTCCCTTTATACATTGGTGCAAGAGCTGGTGAGGAGAGCAGTGGGATCAATAGTGTTTAGACAGCAGAGCAGATTTTCTAAGAGCCGAATCAATAGGAAGGAGAGAGGGAAAAATACCTCGGCTTTTCTTTGGGTGTTGCAGTAAATACGAACAAATCAGTGGCCTTAGGCTAAATGGATTGACCAGCCGTTTCCGATTCCTGTGCTGTAAATAAAGATCTGTTGTGAAAGCTCTGCCCGGGTCCCTGAGAGGGGGAAGAGACAACCACCATTTCGAAGTGCTCTCACACACACCTGCACTTAACCTGGACACACGCGGTGAACTGACACACGGGGGAACCGCCCTCAGACGTGACATCATCAGCTCTCCCTGTGGCCAAACTCATGAATCATGCGCTGTGCTGATTCCAACAAAACACTTACTGGTTTTTTTTTTTTTTTTTTTTTTTTTTTTTTTTACTTTGGGTCCCAAGGCTCTTTTATTAAAACTAACAGATTTATATATGAAGAAATTACTTTATCATGCCTTCATTATTACTTTTTGCTATTTTTCAAAGGCAAACATGTATGTATAGACTTGTTTTACCCCTGTCCCTGATTCAGACTATCCATCTTAAACTATGAAAATCCATCATTAAAATAGGAAGTTATGGCATCATCTTCACCATGAACAATCAATCAGTGAGTCATTTTACCATGACTCCTTAAGATATGAAAAAAAAAAAAAAAAAAAAAAAAAAAAAAAAAAAAAAAAGCAAGTAAATAATTATATTTATCAAATCAAAACAAGCCCAGAAAAACAAGATGAAGGGGTTGGCCATTTCATTAAAAAAAAAAAAATAAAAAAAAAAATAAAATGCTATTAAACACAACATCATTTGAGATGTTTTGAGAATTAAAAACAAAATGAAATAAAATAAAATAAAACAACATAATGTGCATGTATGTCCACTGTTGTACAGTGTTAGTGGATAAGTTAACTTCTGAGAGTGTAAAAAACAAATGTTGTGGTGGTGATACTATTTTATTTTTTGGTGAATTTTTTTATTTTTTGTTTTTTGATGTGTTTTTAATATGTTTTTTTTTATTTTTTTTTATTATGATATGAATGAAAACATTTAACATGTCTATAAAATTCAGAATGACTTTGTCATTTAAATCTATTTACTTCATAATGTTATTTGTTTAAAATTTCCAGCTCTGTATCAGTTTCTGAACCGCAGACTTTCAGTGTGGTCTTAGACTTCTGGATCTCACTGTACATTTATTTTACATTTCCACCCAGCACTTCTGAATGATAGTTCTCTTTCCATTTACAGCTGTTGCTGTGAGGAGAGTGATCCTTAATGAAGAGGTTGAACTCGGCCACCTCCGTGACTTTGGTCTAATTACTGACGAACACCACAGGCTAGCGAGGGCAAACTGTGCAGAAGTGCATGATATATGAGCGCACTCCGCAATCCTCAGCCAAAACAAAAACACATCACAAAAGCCAAAGCAATAAAAGTACCGTCTCGCTCCAAAAGAAAACATTAATCAATAAAATGGAGAGAAATGTAAGTATGAACCCTCGCAGCAGGAAAGAGGGTGGACTCACTGACTTGCCCATGTTTGGTCAGGTTATATGGGTTAAGATGAGATCTTCTTCTACATTGTCATGATCAGCCCATTCCACAAAGAGAATGAGTGAGAATGTCTGAAAAATAAAATAAAGTAAAATAAAATAAAAATAATTATATGTAAAGAAATATAAATATGTTGTTTTATGTGCTTTAATTAGCTTAATTTTTTGTTTTTTATATTTTTGATTTAACTGTATTTTTTTTTGTGATTTTTTTTTTTTATTATTGTTATTTATATATTGAGACAGTCAGTTTAAAAAATCCACATGGCAAATATTGTTCATAGTTTATATAGTGTGATATAAAGCCCTCCTGATTTTTACATTCTTTTAATTAACTTAGTTTGAAGTTGAACAATTTAATGTTTTTCCCAAGCGAATGAAACAGAATGCAGAGGACATCTAAGTAAGAACAATTTGATAATGAGAGAGGGTTATTAAGCTGTGCTTAAGTAACAGAACATCCAGACATGTGCGGCTGTCCCTTGTAACAAGTGTGGTGTTTGCATATTCACTGCTGTTTGTTTGCCGCCCTTCCGATCGTAATTTTTATTTATTTAGTTTTTTTGCATGGTGTGGGCACTCTTAATTGTTTCAGCTCATCAAACAAATTTAAATAGAGTCAAAGAGAATACACTAAAACACACAGCATTTAGTTAACATTCTGAAAACAAAACATCCAAAACTGTTCCACTTCTGTGGACAGAAGGGGTTTTGCCCCCCTGTGTAAAACTGGGTTTATCACACCTGAGGTTCATCTAGCCACACAATGTTACCTTCCCGCCTGATACTGCACACTGTCGCTGAAAGCTCCTTATAAGTAACCTGTGACAACGTGAAGAGACCAAAAGACCGACAAAAAGCGAGACAGTCATGCGAGATCCAATAGGAACTTCAGAAACAAGGCCGAACTGACAAAGATTCAAGCACTGTGAGGGACTGGTAATCTCCGCGGACAACGTGAGATCTAAAGACCATTTCTAAAGACTTTGGGGACTCCAGAGAACATTACAGTGATGATACCATTGCTCACACAGCCACAAACATGGAGCCAGTGAGAAGACGTTCCGAGGAGTGGCCGGCTGACCAAAGTTACCATCAAAAATTGCGATGACATTCTTAGACCCAGGTCCAAGAGACCCCACAACAATGATTCCAGAGAGTGTGCAAGCCTCACTTCGCCCAGTAAGGTCACATTAACATAAGAAAGAGAGTTAAATGGTATGCATAGAGTTCCGAAGACAAAACGCATGCTTCAGCACCAAAGAACATATATGCCAGACATATATCTTATGATATGGGAAAATACTGTGGAGTGACGATCAAAAGTTGAATTGGACGGTGTGTGTCCCGAGCTCTCATCACATAATTCATCTGGAAAAACGAAACAGTACCAACGTGAAATATGGTGGTGGTCACTGTGAGGTGCCATATGGGCTGCGAAGACTGTGCTGTCATGGAATGCAGCCCCTGCAGCTGTCCTGAAGGACAGTAGCTTGTGTCCAGAGGCACTCCGGACATGCAGCCGATCCCGTTTGTGCCATTCTCTAAGTGGAATCCAGCAGCGTGTGACTCCAATAAATATGACAATGAAAACACAGCTGGTACCTACCAGGGGCCGAGGGATGAATGAAGGGGCCTCCCAGCACCCATCAACAACACTTTGAATAATAAATCTTAGGGAATTACATCATAAGGACACGTTTATAGAGCATTGATTCACGGTGGTAAAGCGCTGAGGTATTAGCTTTAATAACACAGGCTGGAGTCAGGCACTTGCTCTTTCCTGACAAATGCGGGCAAATCAATTAATTCCACTGACATTCCCCCTGAAAGCACACAATATAAATTCAGCATGCCCACGACTTTCGTGTTTTTGTTTTATCCCCCTGGGGCGAATGTGTGAGCCAGTTTCTTACTTTTTATATTGCCTAATTTTGAAATATTCCACCGGAATAAAAAAAAAAAAAAAAAACATTTTTTTTTTTTTTGAGAACTTTGTCTTAAAAGGTTACAGGATCTGGAGCGAAGGAGAAAGACAAGTAGCTGTAGATGAATCTCTCTGTTATTAGAAAGCATAAGGTGCTCTATTCTCCTGCTGTTGATATTCTGCCTATCAATCCCCAGAGACTCGTGCAGCACCGCTTCAAGGGTAAAACATAGCTCAGACTCAGAGCGCTAGTGCTAATGGCCTTAGGAAGGAATCAGGGGAGTCTGGCTGGAAACACTGAAGGAAGACAATAATAGTGACAAGAGATCAGGAAAGCACTAGAATCTTTTGAAACAGACTCAATGTTTTGATGTCTAAGGTTTTTAGGATTGAATTGGCTAGGTAGGGTTTTTTAATGTTTTGGTGTGACGTTTCATACGCTCTCCAAGACTGCATCTCTTGATTAAAAATCCAGTGGTTTATTAATATTGTTAAATGTTTTGATTTTTTGATTTAAATTTTTGTTATCATAAATATTGTTAAATATTTTATTTATTCTTGCGATCAAATCTGCATTTTCAGCATCATTACTCCAGTCTTCAGTGTCACATGATTCTTCAGAAATCATCTAATATGCTTATTTGCTGCTCAAGAAATGGATTATTATCAGTGTGTAAAATATAACACATTAATTGATTTGATTAAATTCTAAGATGTTTTAATAGTTATATAGATAAGTACACAGCAAATGTATATGGCAAATCGCTATTCAAATGAGCTACTACTGTAAAATACAGTTTAGGACCGAAGTTTAAATACAGCAAGCAATGATTGCTTAATATATTTTTGGAAACCATGATGCATTTTTCAGGAGTCTTCCGAAATCACTGAATTTATTTGAAATAAAAATGAGTTTACAACACTTTACATTAAGGTTCCATTTGTTAACATTAGTTAACTATAGTACATTAGTTAGCATGAACTAAGAACGAAAAATACTTCTAAGGCATTTATGTTCTCTGTTTTGTATGAGGACTTTTATGTTGCTTCCTGTCTGGTGAACTTTTGTTTTCAAGGCTGAGTGTTTGGTGTGCTCATTCTGTTCCTCCATCTTGGATTTGTTACCTTGAGGAATTAATTTGTACCTTTGCTTTGCCTATCAAACTCACTGCGTTTGGATCCAGCTCTCCCTCATTTTTGAGTTCACCCTACATTAGTAAATGTTAATTTCAACTTTATTATCCTTAGCAGATACTGATATTATATTAGGGCTGTCATGATTAATCTATGTTATACACTATATTTAATGATTTAATTCAGATTAAAATCCACAAGCTATCTGTTTAATTCTGACTCCTGATTCTAGATTCTTTCAGATATATATTTGTTATAATTTCCATTTTGATTACATATATCACCAAAAGAAAACAGGGATGTGTTTCGGACTGATTCATATAATTTTTTTTAATGATTCATTAAAAGAAGCTATCGGCTCATAAGAGTATAGGTCTGGGCAATTTTCCAGATTTTTTCGATAGAATTTAATGTTTTTGCCACGATTAAATTTTTTATAAATTGAGGAATCATGATTTTGAATAGAAATATTACTAAATGTTAGAATTAGACACTTTTTTAGAAAAATTTTTAGAAATTTTTTGACACTTTTGTGTTGACAAAGATGCGATGTGGGCAGTGGAATAGGAAAAAAATGCAGGAAGATGGGAGTTGAACTTCTTTTAACTTGAACGCCACATTTTTAGAATGCCGTTTCATGCATGAGATGCAATACACGCAAGCACAACAGTCAAACGTGTCCATGTTTACATAGAAAAAAATGTGGAAAAGCAGAATAAAAACCTATAAAGAACTACTATTGTATGTCTAAAAATTTCACGTTTGCATCATGGTGACAGGCTGAAAGCTGCTATTTATTGTTTTTACAGAACATTTATAGCCTAGTTAATAATAGTCTGCTGGTGTTATACCTTCAGTCAGTTTGAATTTTAATTACCTTGACTTTTGATGTTTTTTAAAGCATTTTGCTTGTATTATTTCTGAACATATAATATTTATAAGACAAGTTTGTAGAAGATGTAGTTGTAGCTCATGCATCTTTTTTGCAAAGATATTTAACGTTAACAAGTGATTTGTTTAGCATTTACATTATGTTGACAACTTCATGTGTGGTGCACTTAAAATAGAAATTTCTTTAACTAGAGGGTTTATAAAGAACAAGTTACTTGAATCATGTGGTTACATCTTCAAGTTGACTAGTTAGTTAAAAATCGTAAAAATCGAGAATCGGTCAAAAATCGAGAATCGGTCAAACGTTCTGAAAAAAAATCTAGATTTGCCATATCGCCCAGCCCTACAAGAGTGATTCATTTCTGGAATCTGGCTAAGCTGGTTATGTTGCATCTTTCTGATTCACTATAGAGAACCAGCTCATAAAAGTAATTATTTTGTAAAACAAACTACAGAGAATAGAGAATCTATCAGCCTTATCATTCTTTTCATTATCATTCAATAAACATGCCTAAAACCAGCATTCTCATTCTTATCTCTCCTATAAATCCTATAAAACCTGAAATCGTTACTTTGAATTGTTCTGAAAAACCGTTATACAACATCTCATAGTATGATAATAAGTATAGTAATATATATAGTCATATATATGAATATATATTATATAAATCAGCATAAAGTTTTGTTTAATGACATAATATCTATTTATGTGTACAGGGTCTATTATTATGTATTATAAAAATAACACACACATAAATTAGTATTTAGAAAAGATTTACAGGTATATACATTAATATTTATATTCTTTATGTTATTAATCTATACAAATAATTGAATATATAAACATAACATGTATCTTCTTAATAGCTATTCTGCATGTGTTGTATTTGCTAAAATACACCTGTATACACACATGTATTATGTAAACAAAACGTTACATTAGCGATGTTGAATCCGGATTAATCATGTTGACAGCCAATATGAGCTACAGTATATAGTATAGTAATATAATATATATTATATATATATATATATATATTATTTTTTTCCCCTACTGCCCAGCCCTAGTGTAATTACAGTAAGCTAGATTGTGTTTGTTTCAACCTGATGTTATTAACCTTCCCCGCACTGCAGTGTCTAGGTTTTCCATATCTTCAGTTGAGCTGATCAGCTAATGACCAGAAATGTCCTGCTAGGACCACCATGTAAAACCATCGGCCATCTGTTTTCCAGCAGTGTCTCTCTTTGAATTTACCTCTCCATCCGCTGTCCACTGATGCACAGTCCATAAATATTGTCTTATCACTATTGTCATCATCATCATTTTTCCCAATACTCTCCCAGACAGGGAAATTCTGAGGCAATTACAGAAGTGACAAGTGAAATGGGATCAAGAAGCACTAGAAAGAGATGGTTGCCATGGAAACGGTGCAAGGGGATCAGAGTACATGCGCAGTGGTCAGGTGACCCCCCTTCCATCAGCCTCACTGAATACAGCGGCCTGGCAGCAAAAGACGGACACAAAGGACAATTGGCCTCTTTAACTGATTAAATTCTTAAGATAATCAGGCTGAATGTATTGGCTATTTTTGTCCAAAGGTCAGCTGGTTGTGTGCATCTGGAGCAGTAGAACTTAAAGTACAGTACACTTTCCACCCAAAGCAGGAGAATGTTGCCAAGAACCAAGCTGATATATAGTATTGTAGAGCAACTGTATGTGTGTGAATTTGTTTACATATGTATGTATGTACGTATATATATATATATATATATATATATATATATATATATATATATGCACACACATGTATGTGTGAGTGTGTGTGTGAAAATGATTTGAGTAAAATTTTAAATTACAAGCTAATTAATCTAACTAACTGCAAATTAATCGCATATATTAGTCCAAGAAATTACCCCCCCCACCCCAAAAGATACATACTTGTGTGAGCTACCATAGTGATGCTTGCTTTAGTGATTTTTTTTTTTTTAAGTTTGATGGTCGGATGTCTCTTTTACCCAGCAGAGAGGAAAGTCTTCCTATTTACATTATCTACACATTTACACGCTTCATTCAAGCCCTGATGTTATTTAATCAAAATTTAATTTCATTTCATCTAGAGCAATCTACATTTAATCAAGCACAGCTAAATGTGAGACGCATGTGCTAATCAGGCAGAAGAGCGAGCGGTTAGAGTTCAGGCTTTCATTAGTACCGCCATTAACACGTCACCTCAGAGTGTTTTGCAAACATCTTCAAACCGGCGAACGCAATTGTCTATTCACCGTGAAACGTTTGTATACGTGCGAGTGACGTCCATTTCAATATGACACCTTAAAACCGCTCGTGCCTCATTTACAAGCCTCCTGTTATTATTCTGTTTCATTTTAAAAAGCTGCTCTGACTAGAATGTGTGACAAACACCTTAAAGGTGACAGCAAAGACATTAAACCCCCAGGATGAGCGTCTCCACGCCGCTGGCAAATTACCACTGATTAGCATTGATTTGAAAACAAAAACCACAGCGTGACACAAATCAAAAGTGCAGTCAATGTTGATGCATAAGTGAAATTGCAAATCTCAAAATAGCTCAATAAATACATCGGAAAGTTACGAACGAGAAAGACGGAGGGCGAGAGGGGGAAAAAATCTGAGTGAAGCAATTACAGATCTAATCAGAGCTTTCTGCATGAAGGTACAGCTCTCCTATCTCCTTCCCATTTGCATCATAACACAGCGTGCAATATTAATTTCCGAGTTTACTGCTTATTGGAAGTGCAAAGTATGAAAAGCCATTAAGGCTGCAAATGGGAAAGCAATTTGCTGTCACACGGATTCGGCTCTATTCGGCTCTTGTTAACCATTTGGAATTAGAGTCATTTGGCGAGAGGTATTCTACGGCAGTCCACTAAAATAAGTAATTATGCTCGTCTTCTCTCTCCCTCCATCTCCCGCCTCTCGCTCTTTCATTTGCGCGGGCGAGGAAAGCTGGATGGGTGGATGAGGTTGAAGGGCGTTGGGGTGAGTAAGTGGATGCAGAGGCAATTAAAGTTGGTAGCTATCTGTTTGGCTAATGCAGGCGCACACACATTGTATAATGCTCGCGCTGCCTGAGGGCCAGGAGGAAAGAGGGAGAACAGATGCTAGGCGGCCATCTCCTTTTACTGCCAGTGTAACTCTTAATCCAATCTCACATGCTCCAGAGCAGCGCGCCTCATTTCAGCCCACTGTGCTTCACGCCCCGAATCACGACTGCGTGCGTTCTTATTGCGAAGCGTTGTGAAGGTAAAAATCACTCGTAATGATTCACGCTGGGACTTGGAGAACCTCTACAGCTACAAATGCTTTTCGTCTTACAAACATCTCATCAACAGTCAAGCTTTCCCTGCTGAAAATATCAGCTTAGACGGCATGCATTTTGGCGGCTGTAATTTCACCGAGTAGGACGTGATCAACATCTTTTGTTGATGTGAAAGAAAAATAGACCCAACCACCAACTACCCCTACAATCAGATGACTAGGTGAAATTACACAGGAAACCTTAGCAACCTTTAAGAACAACCCAAGCAACCATTTAGTCCTGGAAACCACCTGATAAAATTGTGACTGCAATTTAAAATGCATTTTTAAGTGCTTGTTTGTTGGGATGCACACACTGGTCCAACATTTTGTGCTTATATGAACATGACTACAAATAATTAATAAGCATTTACTGCAAACCGAGCCGCTCTGAAAACACTGGATCTTGATCTGCTCACGTGTAAAAGAACACATTGCCACGTGCATTTTGCGAGTAAGACTAACTGAGAAACTGCTCCAACTGATTCATAAGTTTTTTCTGATTCACTAAAAAGACCAAGATCATAAGAGTCATAAGCTTGAGAATCAGACATCACTGTTCATGCTTTATGATTCACCACAAGAACCGGCTCATAAGGGACATTCAATCGAGAATCAGACATCACAGCTCATGCGGTTTGATTCACCTACAAGAACCAGTTCATAAGAGTCATTTGCTCAAGAATCAGACATCACTGTTCACGCAGTATGATTCACCTACAAGACCCAGCTCTTAAGAGTCATTCGCTCAAGAATCAGGCATCACTGTTCACGCAGTATGATTCACCTACAAGAACCAGCTCTTAAGAGTCTTTACATTGTTCGCTGGTTATGTTGTATCTGTTCCATACAGTTTTTTAGTATGGTATTCCATCTACATTGGTGCAAGAATTAACTTATGAGAACCAAACGTCCTGATACCACTATTATTATAAAATGGAACTCTTGCTGATTAAGGTACTGTAGTTCAAATAGTTTTCTGCGCTAAATTAAAGTAGAAAACATATATGTTCATACCAGTCAACTCCATAAATACATTCCCCTTACTTTTTAAGCTACACACTTAAACATGTTCTGATGAGCCTTTGTGCCGCCGAGCATGGCCCCATGTGGCTGCATTCAGTCCCACTCCATCTTGCAGAGACAGAGAGAGACAGAGAGAGAGAGAGAGAGAGAAATTTATGAAGCCTCTGGTCCTCAGGTCTGTAGAGGTGTTTTATGGTGGGACCTGCAGGACCTATTAAAGCAGTGCGGATCTCTCCTATCCGAGCGCGGGTATCGATCGACAGCAGCACCAGGCCAGGGCCTGCCAGCCTAGTTAAAGCCATGCGCCCATGTGTGTGTGTGCGTCTGTACACAGTAGGAAATGAAAATGGGGTCTTGGTGTGTAATGATCTGTGTGTGAATAAAATGAGCAGACTGGAGAGACAAAAAGGAAGATAAATTAAATTATCCCTCTGTTCCTGCAGGAGCTGCGCCGCAGCCGTCCACGCTTAGCTGCTTCACCAAGGATCTGTTTGTGAGGAGGAAATGAAAGGAAGGCAGATGGGGGAGAGAAATGGTAGAGGATGTGAGAAAAGTGTTGAGGAGATGTGTTGAGAGAGACATGCTTATCTATAAGCTCTGTTACCAAACCTAGTGAGCTGCCTCGCTGCCTATTGCCTACATAGCCTACATAGGCACTCTAAGGCAGAACCGTAACTCAAATGGAACTTCATAAGTGATTGATATGGAATGGTGTAAATCCAGATCATACACACAGTGCATGGGAAATGCAACAGAAGCAATTATAGGTTTTGGAACAAAGCAATAGACTATTTCATATTATTGGAATATACTAAAAATATTCCATTTAAATGAGAGGATAAAACTATAAGCATCAAATAGAACAACAAAATAGAACACATTTCAGGAAGAATAGCATGTCTACAACAACATTCATGAAAATTATCTTATTAAAAATAGGCTTGCCATGATATCGTAATCATATTTTATGATACTTTAACAGTACCTAAAGCATCATAATACCCATGTTTAATTTCATTTCAATAGGAGCCTAATGATGGCTAGCTGACAGAAGCTGTGGTCTTTAAATATTACTGTCTATTATTTTATTGCAAATAACAGTAATCTTTGTACATAAAATCATAGTTATGTGGCCTTCAAATCGAGTCATATAATAGTAATTTATGTTAATGTATGTATATATGTCTTGTATTAATTTGGAGTGTTTAATTTTTTGTTTTGTTGGCTAGGAAGGGAGTCGAAATATCAACATTAAAGATGGTGGAAAGCATATACAGCACAATAATAATACTGTTAATTTTGCAAAGTTATTTTTCAATTTTCTGTGCTATATTTCAACCATATTTGAAAGAATAGTTCTGTCATCATTTAATCACCCTCATGTCATTCCAAAACTCTTTTGACTTTCTTTCTTTTGTGGAACAAGAAGATATTTAGAGAAATGAGAAAGTGTTTTTTTTTCCTTCTTTCTTTCTTTCTTTCTTTCTTTCTTCCACAATGGAAGTAATAGTCACCAAAACTGTTTGGTTACCTTTACCAACATTCTTCAAAATATTTTCATTGGTGTTTTCTGCAGAAAAAGAAAGTCATACAGGTTTGGAAAGATGTGAGGGTGAGTAAATGATGGCAGAAGTTTCTTTTTTTTTTAATTGTGTATGACAAAGCACAAGTTAACCAGTGAAAAGGTAATTCCTCAACTTTTGTGGTGTGAATTTTGCAAATTTTAATTATTTGTTAGGTTATCATGCAAAAGTGATATTGGCAAATGCTGATAATCTCAAAATGCCTTTTATCACCTGACATTTCAGCCTATCACATGCCACTATGGTACAGTAATACCATGGTTTTTGGATATACAGCATAGTATTGTATAAAGTATCTTAGATATGGTAATCAATAGATATATATCAAAGTACTACAGTATAATCATCTTATACTATCATTGCTCCATGGTATAACTATTTTTACTGGCATTTTGTGTATTACAACACTGCACTGACAGCCTCAGAGCCAACAGAACAAAGCAAACAGATGAAGAGAGAGAAAGAGAGGGGCAGAGAGAGCTTTTGGGGTTAGGAGTGGAGGAGGGGGGTTTAAGAGTGGTCCTGTTAGGTCCAGACCCCCTGTGCCCCACCCCCAGCTCCTCTCTTTCCACCTGCTCTCATTAACACACACCTCGCACATCATTAAGACATTTGCTGCAGAATTAATAGAAAGACAGATTAAAAATAAATTAAGAAAAATGTGTTGGAGAATGCCTGCATGCACTTCATAAATCACTCGGGCAAAGGCAGGCGCTAGCTCCCTATAATTAACTGCAGACTATTTATTTTATCCTGACGGTATAAATTAGAATTCAGACACACAGATTATATTAGAGGTGTCTGTCATGCAGAACTGCAGCGAGATGTGCGGAATATTTTAAGGATACAAAGAGGAGAGCAGAAAATAGGAATGAGAAAGAGAAAAGGGGGATGGGGGAAAACATACCTCAACATTCTGAGAAGAAACACATTTTTAGTGTTAGTACTAATTATTTTTTCCGAAATAACTGCATATATATTAATACATATAGGTAGTTAGGTAGATAGATAGATAGATAGATAGATAGATAGATAGATAGATAGATAGATAGATAGATAGAAGAATGGATGGATGGATGGATGGATGGATGGATGGATGGATGGATGGATAGCACAGGGCTCTGACTCTTATACCTGTATCTAACGGGTCAAATGTGTGTGTGTGTGTGTGTGTGTGTGTGTGTGGTGTGTGTGTGTGTGTGTGTGCGTGTGTGTGTGGTTGTGAGAGAGAGAGAGAGAGAGAGAGAGAGAGAGAGAGAGAGAGAGAGAGAGAGAGAGAGGAAGGACTCAGGCCACACACTGCCTCCTCGTGGGCACTGTGCCCATATTGGCATTAACTCTACCACTCTACATGGTTTTTAGTTCCGCAACAGAGATGCACACATTCTGTTTTGTAAAAAATTAAATAAAAAATAAAATAACTTGTTTCCAAACCACTGCCACAGATCACTACCTACTCGATACAAAGCCCTAAACTTAACCCATAGCCCATGCACATTTGCAGTCCAACACAGTAACACCAATGGCACGAGTTTGGTGTGAGAACAGTGGCAGATGGAGGGAGAGTTTGAAAACATGAATTATTTTTGCAGTTACTGTATCATATATTTGGTGACTATAATCCAAAAAAGCAGCGTTTGGCTAATCTGGGGTGCGTTTCCCGTACAATGCCATAACTCACTGATTAACCACCATAGTATGATGCATCGTTGTGGAAACAAACTAGCTAGTCACGATTGTTTCCCGAACACGGTCACATCTCCGTTATTTGAACAACATTAGTTCGACAACATAGGGCCATTCTTAATGATGTCACACGCATGTGGTGGAGGAATACTTTCTGCTATATAACTGATTAGAAATATCTAAGATGCTGCTGTATTGAACATGGCACCTGATGACTAATTTACTATGTTTTGTTCCCTGGCATTTTGCTTTATTTGATGTTTGATTCAACGCGGGATCCCTCTTATGTCATACTCCGGGGTTCCCTTTGGTATTTATGCACATGCACACTCTTCAAAAAAAGCACTTTTAGAGGACGTGCAAAAATACATAGATTAAAATGCTTTTATATTTAGATAGAATGGAAAATATAGATTGTACTGCATGTTAGCTTCTCTTATTGTACCCAAGAGCATATTTATTTAAGCCCATATGTGACCCCACGGACAAGTCTTAAGTGTAAATTTTTCAAAAGTTGAGATTTATGCACCATCTGAAAGCTGAATAAATAAGCTTTCCATTGATGTATGGTTGAAAATCTGGAATCTGAGGGTGCAAAAAAAAAAATCTAAATATTGAGAAAATCGCCTTTAAAGTTGTCCTAATGAAGTTCTTAAAAATGCATATAACTAATAAAAAAAATTAGTTTTGATATATTTACAGTAGGAAATTTACAAAACACTTCATGGAACATGATCTTTACTT
This sequence comes from Cyprinus carpio, assembly GCF_018340385.1. Classification (NCBI taxonomy): domain Eukaryota; kingdom Metazoa; phylum Chordata; class Actinopteri; order Cypriniformes; family Cyprinidae; genus Cyprinus; species Cyprinus carpio. The sequence goes on from NC_056578.1 coordinate 38,536,748, forward strand.
AATATCCTAATGATTTTTGGCATAAAAGAAAAATCTGTAATTTTGACCCATACAATGTACTTTTGGCTGTTGCTACGAATATACCCCAGAGACTTAAGACTGGTTTTGTGGTCCAGGGTCATGTATGTCTTACTAACAAGAAACTATGCTTCTAACCACAGGTCGAGAGCTGTAGGTCCAAGCACGTAAGTTTGCAACGCTGTTTGTGAATTTTCGTTTGAACTATGGTTTCGGGAAACACCGAATCGTTGAACCGTGTTGGTGACGACGGGACTTGCGACCATATTTGGCTAACGATGCCTTTGGGAAACGCACCCCGATCAAGCTTTCGGCTTCTTATAAAACTAAATGTTAATAAGTAATAAAATAATCTGATATATTTTTACACTGCTATATCCAGAAGACCTGAAGAAAACAGATCATATGGCTAAACTATGTACCACAATAGATAAAAATGAACTTGAACCCGACCAATCACACAACAGGTCACTTGATTTAAATTTATGCAGGATCCCACTAGGTAGCTCCGCCCATTGTGAAATCTAATTGGTCCATATACCCACAACACATCTGACTATTATACACCAAATTTGTTTTAATTAGTTATGTTATTAGTTTTTTACATTTTTGCTTTCGGTGAGGATGCACCAATGACTTTCTATTGGAAAAATATTGTGTTGCATCTTCTGACATGACATGAGTGCCAACTTCCTGTTTTGATGATTCTAAGCAGCACAGTCGACCAACAGGTCAGAGTCTCATCCACTAGTACTGAAGCCACAAATACCCTTGACAACACTATGTTATGACCCATTAAAAGCCTCCCTTTCTGTTTATAAATGTTTGTGTGCCTCAAAGATACTTTTGTCCACATTCACAGTCACAAACATGCACAGAAACGAGGATCCTTCTCAGGAAGCACGACACGTCCGCAGTGGCCTCTTCATGAAAGAGAAGTGAAGACACAGGCTCCTGTCCTCCTCATTCACATTCTCCCGCTCTGCCGGTGCATTAAGTCAGTCCACTGAAGAGAGGCATCTTAAAACAAACCATTCTCATAATCAATGACAAAAACAGACACACTGGACCAAAGGCTTTTTACTTGTCCATTTTCTTCTAAGAACGGCAAAAAACAAACTATTTTTTTTCTCCATCTTTATCACTAGTTGAGGCCTTATGGAGAAGATAATGCATTTGGACCCTGTCCTGTCACGGCCCTCATGAAGCTCAGCAGCAATTTCAGGCTCCCATCCCATTTTTGTATTCAGTCGCCTCAGTCCATCACCACAGAGACTTTTGCTTGAAACATGATGTACAAATACACATACAAGCCAAAAAATAGCAAAAACTGTCACAATGTAGTAATAAAAAGGATTACACAGCAAAAAAACAGTGCAATCTGATACATCAAGCTCATTGCAGATGGTTGTTCTCCTCTCCTGCCTCTAAGCCAGTGGAGAGAAAATCAGTCTGGAGGAAATAAATACACACTTATTATGTTCTACGTGCTGCATACCTTCACCTCTGTAATGTATTGCAGCATTCAGTGTGGTGCACGCTGGGGTGAAAAATGAGAACGCAGAAGCACTGCAGAAAGAGAAAAAAGGATGCATAGGGAAACAGAGCTTGGTTGCTACATACTTATATAATGAAGTGGGACTTTAACACGGTAATGAACGACTACAGATGCACATTTACAAAAAACTGCATTGGTTTTATTAAGGTGACCATGTGTCTCCTTTTTCCTGGACAAGATATCTAAATTGTCAAATTGTCTGGGATTTGTATCGATATTCAAATATCAATGTCTTCATACATTGTATGTACGCATATTAGAATTGCTTTGACCGTTTTCTGTAGATCCTGCCTTCTCATATGCCACAATTGGTCGATTATGCCCAATGCTTGCATGCTATTGGACAAACTACTTCCTCAAATAAGCTAGTATTAATGGATTGCCTCATTCATACTAGAAGCATAAGCTGTTATAAAATCATACCTGAAATAATTAACTGAATGAATATGTATATATATATATATACATATATATATATATATATATAATATATATATATATACATATATATATATATATATATAATATAAATATGTATATATATATATATATATATATATATATATTATATATATATATATATATATATATATATATATAATATATATATATATATATATATATATATATATACACACACATATATTTATATACACACACATATATATATATATATATATATACCTAAAATGTAACTAAAATAAAATGAAACAGAAAATAAAAATGGGTTCAAAATATTAATAAAAACTATAATAGTATCTCAGTGATACTGAAATAACACTGGAAACAAGAATTTGTCCCAATTCCAGAATGTACGTCCCAGAATTCGCCCCATTCTTTGAAATGAAAAAGTGTGAAACTGGCATAAAAAGCATGACAGAGCTTCATGTAAAGTGGCGAATGGCTGACTCTTTACTGCTTAAATAAAAATGTAAATTCATGGGAGAGGCTGACACATGTCAATGACAAATAAAGGTGTTAAATATTAAGAAGCACACATTAGTCTAGCCAAGCACAAAACATTATCCAAAAGAGTGTGTTTGTGAGCTAAATTAACTTAATTAAACACTTTACAATAAGGTCCATTAACATAGATAACACATTAGTATGAACTAACAATATACAATGCTTATTTCACAAATTTATAAACAGAAAGTAGTTGATTTCTGCATATACCAATACATATTTAACAAGTTGCTTAAATGGTATATTTCTACCTGATTGCAAATGCATTAAATAATGCATTAACTAATGTACACAATTTTATTTTATTTCATTTTATTTATTTATTTTTGGAAAAGCACATTATTGGGTTTTATTTATATTCATACATTCTGGCTGTCTTTCACTGATCTGTACTACAAATAATACTGTTTATAAAGAAACCGTGATTCTCTGAGTGCCATGTTCCACTGTCTCATTTACGTAAGCTACACGATTTACATGCAAGCCAATCACACGTCTGTCATGCAACTGACAAACACCCTGTGCATAGTGCCCCGGCAGGTCCGCACGCAACCAGTAGGTGTCTCTCTTTCACTGTTCATGGCCCTGCTGCCCACTGCCGGCCCCCTCCCGTCCCTCAATATCCCCATCTCCACATAATATATACACCATCATTTGAAAATGGCAGCTTTTTGAAAATTCACCTTGATTATCAGACATTAAAAGTGACTTGAGCAGCGCTGAGTGTCTGGCTGGGGAGACGGCTGCAGACAGCCAAACAATGCGGCGGGCGCGGCATTAACGCCTCGCTGGCCCATGCAGCCACGCAAGGGAGAGGAAGCCCTTTGTTCTCTCCCTCATCCAATTATTTTTAACGTGCGCCTCTTTCACAACAAGAGAGAATTTAATTTTAATGCACTCTGTAAGAAAAGCCCCAACATACATCTATTCTTTAAAGAAGGAGGAAAGAATATGGATGAGGGAGAAGAATTAATCAGGGCGCATGTGTGAGTGTGAAGTGCAACCATAGCCCTTACAAAAAATGGGTGCATGCGATCATTCTCCTCTAAAGTGAGAAACACAGCACACATGCTGTGAGGGCAAAAACACACGTGCCGCATTCATGGAGCAAAAAACAAACAACCAAAATACCCAAGATTCCATATAAAATGGGTTTGAGAATAAAAAAGCCAGGGACTCTCACAGGAAGGTATGCGTCCAAATATTTTTCTAATTGGATGAGCACTTTATCTTGCTGTCAGTGAGGTTATAAAAATGCGTGCAGTTCCCAGAAGGAGAGAAGCAGCTATATAGCCGGTCCTTTATTACTGCACGCTAGTGTCTGATATATGCTCCTGCGTTAACCTTTCATCTGAGCCCAACACACACACACACAAGCATGTGTTTTATGCAGAAATTCTGAGTTGTTGTTGTGAACGTTACAGGGGAATGTGGTGATTATATACTGGAAGTGCAGCAAAAAATGCATTTAGTAAATCATGGTGCATTAATACACCATCTGCATGCAGCCAAGTACATGCACGCACACACCCTAGCAACACGATTCAACCTGACAGAAAAAGCAAATTAGAATCCGACATGTTCTGCGAAAGGCTGTTGCCATCTTAGCCGCACTACCGCCAATTTTCTCAGCAGTATGAAATGATTGTTTTTTTCTTATCAGCGTCGAGGCAGCATCTACAGCAGTGAGAATTTAAAATGAAAAGCCCTTAGTTTTTGTCCCCAGGAACACAAAATAGACAAAAACCCGAATGTGCGCACGCACACACGCTCTCGTGAACAAAATTAGATCTTCAGTTCTAGGTTAGACAACTAACTGTTTGTGTATAACCCTCGCTCTGCGGCACAGCAAAAGCAATTCTCTGGAGATGGTGAAATTAAAGGGCAGAATCCAGCCTGTTTATGGTTGGCACTCCGCTCTCCTCTCAATCAAATGTTTTATTAGCAATCATTCGGCACTCTCCGGGCCCTAACACTCCTCCGCCGGAGGAAGGAGGGGGGCTCCAGGAGGGAGCTCTGGTACCCGCTGACCCCCGCTGGACTGCACACAGCTGATTACTCCCACCTGGAGCCCGAGTCACCATTAACCTCCACGGGGGCTCAAGCGGCCAGCCGTCCCCACTGCTTCCCCAAGAGGACGGAGGGTTAGAAAGACTCAACCAGAGAAGAATCAAAGACTTAAGAGTGGGGAGAAAAAGAAAGAAAGACATGCCATGGTGTCATGTGGCAGAGATTGTGATTTAAGTGTGAGAGCCACAATTTCAGTACAATTAGGAGTCACAAGACAGTTGGGATTGTGGTTTAGTGGTTAACGCTAAAGCCTTGGTGCTCATGTGGGAAATGCAGGTTTGATTCTGGTAGTACTTCCACCCTGAATGACATGATTTAAAATCTGCCACATTTGGAACATGCAGTGGGTAAAAGAATCACCCCCCTTTAAAATAATCACATTTTGATGCTTTGCAGCCTGAGATTAAGACAGACAAAGATTTTGTTTTATCCAGCTGTATTTACTCAGTGCAACTTATAACATCCAGGTGAAAGGTGTAACACCAACATGTCAGAATAAATAAATAAATAAATAAATAAATACATAAAAACAGAATCAGTGAGTTGGAAAAAGGATCACCCCCCCTTGTGTCAGTATTTTGTTGAACCACCTTTTGGTTTCATCGCAGCCTTTTGTCTGTTGGTATTTGTCTCTACTAACTTTGCACATTGCAATGTATACCCACTCCTCTTTGCAAAACTGCTCAAAATCAGTTAAATCTGATGGTGAGCGTTTGTGGACTGCAGTCTTCAAGTCATTCCACAGATTTTCAGAGGAGTTTTAGTCTGGGCTCTGACGAGGCCATGCAAGAACATTCACCTTTTTCTCCTTCAACCACTGTGTGCTCAGTTTTTTTTGTGTGTGCTTTGGGTTATTGTCATGTTGGAAGGCAAACCTTCTTTCCATTGACAATGTTCTAGCAGAGGGCATCAGATTTGTCTCAGGAATTTGGTGGTATTTTGCCCCATCCATATTTCCTTCTTTCCTGACAAGTGCTCCAGTCCCTGCTTCAGAGAAAATACTACCACCTCCATGCTTTACTCTAGGAATGCTGTTATTTGGATGGTGAGCTGTATTGGATTTATGTTAGACATATCGTTTGGTGTTGAGGCCAAATAATACAATTTTAGTCTCATCTGCCTCAGAATGTGAAGGTGCGTTTGGCAAAGCTCAGTGGCAACTGCATGTGGCCTTTCTTGAGGAGTGGCTTTTTTCTTGCAGCGCTCCCATACAAGCCACATATGGAGAATTTGTGATATTGTTGTCACATGCACACAATGACCACTTCTTTGTCATAATTTCCTGCAGCTTCTTCAGAGTTGCTGTAGGACTCTTGGCCGCCTCACTGACCAGTTTACTCCGGCTCTTTCATCCAGTTTGGAGTGACGTCCTGATCCAGGGAGGGTCTGTGTTGTACCAAATCCCTTCCACTTCTTAATAATAGACTTCACTGTGCTTATATCCATTGATAAATCATTTGAATTTATATATACACATTTCATTAATTGTGTTTGTTGTGATTTTTTTACCTGAGTTGTTTTTGCAGTGAATTTTATCCCATAGTTGATTGTTTGCTTCAGTTGCACTACCAAGGACTGAAATGCTCCAGGAAAGCTCTTTTCATGCTGAGCTGATCAAAATGACCACAGCTAAAAGTCAAATGACTTTGTGTGCCATTGAGAAGGTTTACAAGTCATTTTCAGGAGGGGGTGATCCTTTTTCCAACTCAGTGATTCTGTTAAAAAAATAATTCTGACATGTTGGTGTTATATCTTTCACTTGGAAGTTATAAGTTGCACTGAGTAAATAAAGCTGGATAAAACAAAAACTGTGTCTGTTTTCATTTCAGGCTGCAAAGCAACAAAATGTGATTATTTTAAAGGGGGGTGATTCTTTTCTATACCCACTGTAGACCATTTTGAGCCAATCACCTGATCTCCAAATATCATGGGATTTATCATGTGCTATTCACCTGCTATTAGTTTTTGTTTTTTTTTAAATATGGTTCATAGCTTTAGATTCTTTTTTTAGATTTAATTATTTTACTACTTCAAGTTAAACTAAATACATGAAAATGTATCCATGTTGCATAGCTAATATAAAATGTCATAAAATAAAAAAAAAGTTATATAAATATTAATATTCATATAAATACTGTATTTTATTGTAGTTATTGTTTGTTTTATTTAAAGTACGCACTGAAAGCTTGTACTGAAGAAAAAGTAGATTTTTGAACATAGCACGTCATTATTTTATTTTATTAATTATTTTAGAACTTTACTTTTTGTGTGTTTTAAATAACATGCACAGAAAGCTGTTACTGACTGTCTGTATATAGGAGTTTACTTGATCAGCATCACAAATTTGCTTACATTTGATTAGTTTTTATTGAAATATAAGCTTAGCTTATGTTTCTAGAAACAAAATAGCTGCTTGAGGGCATTGCCAAGAGTATAGTATATGATGTGCCTTAAACAACTGATCTCGGCTCCATCCATCTCTTGATTTCAATATTTAATTAGCAAAAGACCAACAATAATAATAATAATAATAAAATGTTCAAGAGTTCAAGTGACAGGGTAACACTTGATGTGTGATGGGGCAAAATAGCAGAAATAAGAGTGTGGGCCAGTGAAGACAGTTACCTGCTGACTGACTGAACTATGCTGAGATTTCAGCCTGGACACGTCCTCCTCCAGCTGCTGGATCTGCTTAGTCTGTGAACACACATGCACAAAGATCATGAAATTCGCATCACAATTGTTTACCATCAAACACAGAAATGTTTTGAGAAGGAGACAATAACCAGAGCAAAAATGGTAGCTCAGAAGAAAACAGAGCAGGGAGAAAATGGCTGCACTGTTCTGTCATAATGAGAAGCGGAGGTGTGTGTGTGTGTGTGTGTGTGTGTCGGGTTCCCCTGCTCTGCTCTCATCACATCTGCTGTCAGTAATCTGTTCCTGAGCAAGCAGTGCTGGGATTAAGTGCATGCTGCAGATAAAGGATGTATGCGTCATTAAAACACACAAGACAGACACGTACACACTCACAGAACCACCGGTGAGTAATGATGTGGCCACAGTTTCAATCATGAACGCAGCTTCATATCTGTGTGAAAATCATGGCCGTTCAGAGTGTGGAAGTGTGTGATCTGTGGGCAGATGGGCTTGTTCCGGGAGCTTATTTTAACCTCAGATACGAAGGTCTTTCAAAAGGCACAATTGTCCAACTGTGCAGTGGAGAAATAATGACTTTAAAAGGAATAGTTCAGACAAATATGATAATTTACTCACCCTCATGTTGTTACAAACTCTGTGACTTACGTTCTTTCTAAAAAGGACAAAAAGTACAATAAAGTAGTCCTATGCTATAAATGAAGTCATATGATTTTGCTATTCACTGAAAGACATTCTCTCTGTTGAGACAATATATTTAAATATGTGAAGTATGAGACTGGAGTATAATAATGGACAAATAATTTTGGTCTGTTCCACACCATAAAGTTTCAGAAGATTTGGAATATAGAGTATCGTAAATATGGACAACTTCTATGATACCTTTTAGACATTTTTCATGCTTGACAATGCAAGGGAAAAGTATGATTTCATAATATAGAAAATATTGTTAAAATAATCCACAGAAGAAAGTAAGTCATTTTGGTTTGGAACAGCAGGATAGCCTTTTCATTTTGGTGTGTGCTAAGCCTTTAAGGAAACAATATGACGTCCATGTGTATAAATTATAGGTCTGATTCTAGATGAGGCTTCGCAAGCAATGCTGGAAACTACTATGATTAGAAGCTTCGCAAATAGAGGAAATCTGATTAAAGCTCCAGATAATCATAAAACACAGAGAATAAGAATATAGCACCCATGAGCTCTCATTGATATTCTGACAGGGAGATCAAAAACTGGTATATTATTTTAGTTTTTGTTAGTATTGTGAGTTGTTCATATTTTCTGTTTTCACTTTTATTTTGGTTAAAGTTTTAGTAATGTTGCAGTGTGCTTTTGCCATTTTCATTACTATTATTTTTAAATATGTCTACATAATTTTTATTCATTTTATTTTATTCAGTTTATTTAGTTTTAGTTATTTAAGTAGTTCCAGTTCAACTAAACAAAAATGATTAATAAAAAAACCTTTAAATTATATATATATATAATATATATATATATATATATATATATATATATATATATATATATATAAAATGCTTTAAATATTATTATGTAAATGTATTATTGTATTTCATATTTTTATTTTCCTTCAAGTATTAAATCAAGTATACATTGTGAAAACACCAATCTCACTGTGTTTTTAGCATCGTGTTTCCATTCTTGGCACCAGCTCAGCTGAGCTTGGACTACAGACAGCTCATCCTCCAGTTTCTTCCTAGCTTCTTGTGCCTCTTAGCTCTTTTGGCCCACTATGGACCGAACCGAACTACGCTCTGCAGTCACTCTGTCCACCTACAGGGTGGCGCCAGACATAAAAAACATAATGCAATAAAAGGGCGCACACAGACACACTCATTCAATCTGACCCTTGGTGGAGGTGACCTCCTTGCAATCAGCCCCGTGGAGCACTTATTTCCCAGCTATAATCAGACTCGCTCACTAAGACCTGACCTTTTCTCAGCAGCCCCTCAGCCATGGCTATGTATAACTCCAATATAAAACCCAACCCCCTTGAGAGAGACATCTGCTGAAGCTCAGATCCACACCCATACAGGTTAATGAAGGAGAGAGAGCACGAACACATACACACAACACCGCTGCACAAACAAGCTAAAAAGATCTTGGACTATATGAAAGATACAGGATATATTGCAAGCAATTTCAAAGTATTTCATGTGGCACAGGGTTATACTTCTAATTATATGTTATGCTCATGGTAACAAACTAAATTAAAGAAACAACTTGGTACCAAGTTCCTTTAAGCAAGGTGGCCATTTGGTGACCATCTTAGTAACATTCCAAGCTATTTATGAATTATGACAGACCAAAATTATTGGCTAAGCACATCAACACCGTTTTTCATGCATCCAATAAAATATGACAATATGAATCAATTTATAGATAATAAATTTCGCATCAACAGTGGTAGCTCAGTGGTTTCCAGCAGAGCTTCATTTTTCCACCTGAAGCTTCACCAGATTCCCTTTCACCTCCAAGAGCTACAAGAGAGCAGACACACTTTACATAGCTCTCCTTTAGTATATAAAGTATTTTATCACAGCTAAAGCAATACATATGAATAAATAAATAAATATGGCTTCATTTACACCTGGTATTAACATCCTGTTCAGGTGATCTCATTTTGAAATGAGACAATGCTAAATAAAATAATTCATTATTATTAATAATAAATGTTTTGAGATTTGTTTACTTCAACAACATTCTGAAGTAGACAAAAATGCACATGACCACACTGCAATTCATGTATTTAATAACTGAATACGAGACAATAAAAATAAGTAAAACTATTTTTGCTATATTAGGCATGTGATTAAGAAAGAATGTGTGCATAATTTAAAATGCTTTTTTTTTTATTAATTCAAACTGATTACAATAAATTCTAGTTATTTTACAGTTCTTCTGTCATTTTCTTTATTCCCTGAAATTCCTTTAAATTCTTTTATGATCCATTCAATAGAATGTTCCCTTCAAAAAATTTGGTTTGACTCCCTCCAATATTCAAGGCATGGTTACGGCCTTATTGTAAGCACTAACGCATTACCAGATGAAACTAACTCATGTCATTACCAGATGATAAAACTCAGTCTCAACCACAAAAAAAAAAAAAAAAAAAAACCTTACTTGAAATAAAGTAAACATTACCTATAGCTGCCATGGAAAAAATTCTCATTTTCATTTAGTTTAACTTGATGAACTAAAATGAGTGAAATAAATAGTTATAAAATGTTATTATTATAACATAGACATAAAAAATTATAATAAAAATAACAAAATGCACACCAGAATTATTAAAACTTGAATTAAATTATAATTTTTTAAAAATACAACATAAAAACTAATTCAAAATAATAATTTTAAATACTCTCTATATTACAGAAATAAAATTAATAAGAACTATATAGACATTATAACAACAAATTTGCTAAAATTTCAACTATAATTAAAATAAAAATGATCTGGTAAAAATGAAATAAAAATCACTTGTGATTGGATCAACCGATATGGAATTTACAACCCAGATAGCTCCCCTGTAATTGAACCTTTCATCTGCAGAATGAATGAATCAGTTATCTGTTAATATATTTATTTAAAATGGCATTGGTAACCAAAAACTCACATCCACACCACTAGGTGTCAGTATAAAGTGCAACAGCACTATTGTGTCAATCAGATGGTATTGGTTAAAAATAATGTTGAATATGGATGCATTTGAATATGTATGGATCTGACTTTGCAGGCAGTGTTTGCACACCTCACGTAACTGATTTTTTACATACTTCTGAGGCAGCGTAATGATTTAATAATCTACAACAAAATAGAATCAGCTTTGGTGATATGTAAGTGAATATTAAATTACTATAATACTGATTTCTCGCTAGAAATAACATCAAAAGTGCAAAAAGTTTGAAAGAAAAAATGCACTTACACACAAACTGACCACCAGACGCAACTTTGGGACGCTATTTTTATATTATTAGCTAAGGGATATCAAAGGCAGTGAAGGATACATCTATGCTGCCTTCAAAAAATCGACCAGATGAAGGTATCTCAGGAGGCAGGAAGTGATGCTAACTTTGGATTCAAACGTTTTCCATTATTCCAGTTTTCGGACACAGTTTATATCTTCGAAATAGAAACAATGTCAAATATTTTTGCGCTACCTCTATACTTGCTCACTGAAAATTATACTGCACATAAAATTCAGGCTTACAAAGTAATGAATCAGATTTAAAAGATTATAAAGCAGTGAACACTGACACGATAATGGTGCCCCTCATGATAACAAACCAACTGCGGCTGGAGCATAAAAAGGCTGTGAACTTAAATGTGAGAGTGTTAGTAAACAGAGGCACTGTGAGATTGTTCTCTGAGCAATCACTGTGTAGCTCCCACAACAAGTCTGCCATGACGCCTAGCGACAGGTGACACAGCCACTGCTGACGGACAGCACTGGCCTGAGCTCTGATTGGTCAGCAGTCCCTTCCAAGAGGGGAGGGGTCAGAGTATCACTGCAGCAAACACTAGCTTGCAGCTACGTGCCTAAAGCAACAAACTGTTTGTTTAGTTAGATGCATTTAAATTATGCATATTACACTTTACAGACCAAAAGAAAGAAAGAAAGAAAGAAAGAAAGAAAGAAAGACACTAATCAATATCCAAATGAGAATAAATGAAGACATGGAGACTTTAGCTTAATCTTCTCAGATTTTTGTCATTCTTAGGTGTCCTTTTCAAGAGTTTCAGAAGAAAATGTAAATTCTTCAATGTAAATTCAAATATTTTCATCAATTTCTTATAAGATCAAATTGTTATATATCTATCCTGTTTTTAATTCTCCTGAGGAATTTGAGAAACAGGTTTGATACATAACAGAAACATAACTTCAGAAACATAAGGTCTCCAGAGCTTTGTTTGAAAGAGCTACTTTAGTAGGGTTCTGCCCCGTGTTTTAAGTATCTATTTGCATTTTTCCTTCCAGAGTAAATGCCTTCTTTGGAATCATGTTCCCTGGCATCTGGCAGGGAAAATTCTGGGACCGTCCTCACCTCAAAAGGGGAGGGGGGACACCTGTCTCAAAGTAAACTCACTTCAGTCAAGCTGGGAGAGTGCAGACAGGCACTGCCAGCTGCTCAACACACACTTCACTATCTGTAACAGATCTGGAATATAACAAGGTTAGCAGAGCCACCTAAACAAATAAGGAGCTTATTTGGTACCTAAAAACAACAGGTTTCACACTGCCAATGAACTATATATTAAGTATTTCAAGTGTAATTAACAAAATAATTAAGTATTATTGTGTGAGCCAAAACATCCATCCACATATCAAAGTAGCAGCTGGTGCTCACAAGCCACTGAGATTACAGTAAGTGCCGTATCATAATGTAGAAAAACAACTGAAGCTTCAAACTACAAAAAGTATCTTGGATTTAGATCATTTCATGTTTTTTTTTTCCTCTCAAAGCCTCTCAAATCATCCCGACTAACATTTCCTCTTAGTAAACTTGGTGTGTAACAGCACAAGCCAATTCTTTATAATTACAGTCATTATTCTTCTTATATGAAATGACCCTTCTTAGAAAAAGAGAAAAACACATAAATTACTGCACATGTAATGGTCTGAGATCAAAGTATGTCACAAAGAAGAGCCAAGAATAAAAACACTGAGATTGAGAAAGCAAGAAAGAGAGAGAGTGTGTGGGCCCAAGCAGCCTGGGCCTGTACGTGAAGCTTTTACCTGAGCCTGTAGCTCCTGATCTTGCTTCCTGGCATCTTGCAGCAACCTGAGAAGCTGCTGGTTGCGGTCGTGTCTCCTCTGGAGCTCCTGCTGGCTTTCTTGCAGCTCTCGCTGCAGATCCTGCAGTCTCTGCTCTTGGACGTCCAGCTATCCAACCACAATAGAGGGCAGGGCGCAGAGAAAGAGAAAATCAATCCACTACAAAGAGCCTCTTTCTCCGTTCGCCTGCTCGTTTCGCAGAACCCGCCATGACTAGAGCTCCAGCAAAAGAGGACCTGCCGTTCATCTGGCCTTCATCGCAGCCCCATCATCCACCCTGAACGGTTCTAGGACCCTTCACATACACCCTGACACTCTAGACAGGCTAGGGCAGCCCTGCACTGAATGCAGAGACAAAAATCAATGCTTCTTAACCAAATGCAAAATCACAGCTCATTGTTCGACAGGAAGAGCAGGAGAACCAGCAATTCTTCTGCAGATGGATCTTTACTGACTATTGCACCATGTCAATCTCTTTTAGAGATTTTTCAAATCATTAAAGCAAGGCCCACCACGACACATCAAAAATAAATAATATTGTAATTAGCACAATATGGTCACCTGCTAAAGAGAACGGAGAGGAGGGGAAGATGGGAGTCGAGAAAAGGACAGAGGAGGAGGAGATTTGGCAGATCCCTGGTTCCAGTCAAGTCCAACATTATCAAGCATCCTCTTCTGCATTTTAAATTGTCGCATGATGACAGCTGCATATCCAAAATGGAGGCCTGGTCACTCCCCGCCGACGATCAATTAATCAGCCTCACTCATTAGAGGCCCGAGAGTAATCCACAGATTTGCCTAAGTCACCTAAATCAAACAGTCGCCCCTCGCCTTACCCATTGATTGTGGTCTGGTGACAAGCACTTCAAGCCTTGCCTCATCTTCCCATCCATCTGCTGGCATAGCAAACACTCGAATTCCTTCCAGATTGTGGACTACAACGATGAGGGAAGAATGAGAATCGTTTCCCTTTAATCCTAAAAACCCAGCTCATCCTTTTGCTCTGCTTTTCGGTGTGTGATGCAAGCCGATAACCCTGCTCTTTCTTTGCCTTACAATTGCACTCTCTCTCCATTCTCCCCTCCTAAACTGATCAATACTTCATTTAAATCATGACATTAGCACACTACAACTGGAAAAAAGCTGAAAGGAATAACAACACACTTCTTATGGCAAACGGAGGGTTGGAAAATGGATCACACATCTGATAAGTGACCATAATTGTTTGTTTTTATGTAAAAACTAAGGTTAAAATGCATGTGACGCTCAGGAATGACATCATTGTTTTGATTTGAGCTCCCGAGACTGACTGATCAATATCGCATTTGAATCCAGAGAGAGAAGCAGTGTGGCTATAGCACTTGACGTTAAATGAAATGCAAATAGCGTTGCCATAATCAACACATATTTCAGACGTTATCGTACCGCTGAAACGTACCCAAATTATATTTCCATAAACAAAGAACATGTAGCCAAACGCATTGGCGATTGCATGATATGCGCCCTCATGCATTTGTTTATTCATGCAGGATGCCATGAGAATAATCAGAGCACTATGCAAACACTGCACACTTAAGAATTGAAGGGATGTAATCATCGACGCAGGTTGGTGTGGGAGGAGAGAAGAAGAAGAAAGGGAAAAAAAGGTAATTTCCTGTCGCGGATCTGCATAACAGGCGCGAGAGAGCAAGAGCGAGAACGAGTCTTATCTGCCTAATGGTCATTAACGGAGCTTATTTACCTGAACGCTCTGGGCGTCACGGGCCTGATGAGAGAGGAGCAGGTCTTGCCGGAGCCTTTGGATGCTCGCGTCCCGACGTGACAACTGCGGTTCGGGCATCCCAAACGTGGCGAAGAGGAAGGAACAGAGGGCGTGAGGCGTTTTTGAGAGTAAAGAGAGGGAGGTGGAGAGAGAGAGGAAAGGGAAGAATGAATCACTCCAGGAACATGCACTTACATATAGCCGGGTGCCAATGTCAACCAATGAGCAATTAGGCAGACAAGACCAAAGTTATTGATCTGGGTTTGGGGCTCTTTTTCCCAGGCTAACTAAGCTGAGTATGTGTGATGGCTGCAAAAGCAGTAGGGAAAGAGAAAAGGAGGGGGAGAGTTCGGAAGAGCGACTCCCCCTTGCTCTAGCTGGGCCTGTAGAGTCAAAGAAGGGCCGTCATTTAACCTTCTATTGATCTTCCTCCTAAATAACCCCCCTCCCTTGACAGACGTGTGTTTTCAATGTATGCACTTAATGTAGACTGCTCAACTGTCAATACATTACACAGTCAGATCTGTCTGCATGGACAGGCTACCATGTTTTTTCACAAGAGATCAGGGTTCTCGGGAAGATATAGCCTAGTGTGCCAATCACGTATTACCAACCAGATTGCAGATGTTAGCATTGCTTTACGGACTTGTTTACATTTAGTTTGAGGGTATTTCCTTTGAGATTAATGAAAACAAGGTTTCAAGGAATACATTAATGTCTTTTCAATAGGCTGTAGAGTCTTTAAGGGACAGTTCAACCAGAAATGGAAGTACTGAAAATTATTTACTCACCTACATGTCATTCCAAATGTCTATGATGTTCTTTCATTTGAATCCAAAATAAGGTATTTTGAAAAAAAAAAAAACAATGACATCTAATCTAATATTCATGTCAGTATTTTGCCCACTGGAAATTAATTGGGAAGGCAGATTTCAAATGCTTCATTGGCTAAACGATAAACACGAAGAACAACAGGATAAGCCATTGAACAGACTGTACATCTATCCCTCACAGACATGTTCTTATCAATGTAAAATCAGGCAAGCCACCTGCCCTATAGGGTTGTGTGCCATTCAGAATTGAATTGAGAATGCCTTTTGAATTCCAACTTAATACAGTAACACCAATCTCAGGTGATTGGGCCAGACATCAGAAGAGACAGATTAACTAGCATTTAAACAAATCTCAAAAGGTGGCCATATGTGATCTGATTTTAGATTTTTTGAGGAGGATTTTAAAGGTCTGTCATACTCACATCTATACTATTGGTTAATGCTTGGATAGTGTAATTAGTGCACTGCCAATACAAAGACTGACAAGAGACTATAAAGAGCAATGAGTATCAAAATCTGTAGCCATACCTCAGTCTTCAAAAGCTTTGTTCCTCTGAGGGCAGTGAGATCAGTGGAAGCCTAAAGAGGAAGACATGCATCTGATGAGACTTTGAGCCCAATTTACAGTGTGTACTTAATATACATTTCAGAGCAATGCAGGGAAGATGAACCACACAGTAAGTGAAACATGTGAGACAGATGCCTTTAAGATGGTAGAATAAGCAACTACACATATAGAAGGAAAAGACACCTGTAGGAAAGAGTTACTAATAGTGTCTCTTTTTTAGCTCAATTGTTTCTAGACAGTAAATAAAATGGAGAGTAAATTGATTCAATCATTAAACAATATAGGTCATAAGAAGGTCATTTGGGATTGTAAAATATCATGTGGTGCAACTCTCTAAAAATGATCAAATAATATTAAAATAATATTTGAGAATTCTTGACATTTATAAAATAATATACTTTTTACCTTGAAAACACATTTAAAAACTTAAAAATTAAAACTAATGTACACTCACATTCAAGATGTGAAAAATACTTGATGGTTACACCACATGACGGGATTTTCTTTGAAAATGACAAAGTAAGTAAAAAAAAAAAAACTTTGTGAAGACCACCATGAATTTAAAGAGTAGATTTCTACAACTTGTCGTGTGTTTTAAAAATAGTTTTCATACATTTAATTTCTTTCTAGACTCTTACAGTATGCCATGGACCCATAGGCAAACAATATATATCGCCAATGTTAACTCATCTTTTCATCAAATCTATTCACGACCAAATGATCTGAGCTGCTTACCACATTTACTTTACAGCTCTATTTTCATACTGTATAACAACAAAATTTGCTTCTTTTTTATTTCTTTAAAGAAGTTTTAGGTGAAACATCAGAGACATAGTTGAGTATAAGACTAGAAACAGATGAATTATGAACACGGCTACTGATACAGTGAGGCGAAAGAACTCAATAAGACGGGAAATCATCTCTCTTCCTACAGTGTGTAATTGAAGAACATGTCATTCATGAGATCCACTTTGATGTGAAGGCAGAAAGTTAAAGAGTTCACAAGGCCTGGTGAGAGGAGCCGATGACGACACCTGATCCTTCCACACTCGTATTAACCTTTTCCTCAATAATGTCTCTGGAGAACAGTTAGTTAACACTGATTGCCTACAAACCTGCTCACAATGACAAGCGTGGTCTCTGCCAACTCTAATTCAACACAATTAATTATTTCCTCACTACCCATGGCCAAGAACATCCTTAAACCATACAATCAACACTGGAGAAACACTCCATTAGGAAGGTGAGGAAAGGACATTAGGAACCTGCTTTTCTCATTGTGGGCAAAGAATTGTGGAAGAAAAAAACAAAAACAAAACAGAAACGCTGCCTTGTATTTTTTTTTTTTTTTCAAGCCACATTCTGATCAGATCATGAAAAATATGTTTACTCCTGTAGATTCATACAGTGACTGCATATTGTACAATAGCACTGCTTAGGTATTTACTAGAAAGCCAAGCTCTCTTCTGCATAGCTTGATGTCTCTCCGAGTTTAACCGTCAGAGTGTTTTTGAAAATCAATGGTGATATTTCCAGAGAGGCAGACATGATAATGAAAGAGAGAGGCGAGAAAATGCAGCCCTCAGAGGTGATTGCTCATTCCGAGCAGCTTCAAACATCCCTGCGTTAGAAGGACACCTTAAATATTCTGACTTTTCACGTCACTCCAGACTAAATCCCTAGCAACCACCATAGCAACACACTTCCACTTGGACGTGAAATGCATTGTAAGTTCCCCCCTGCCACCAGAGATGGAAGAGGGGAGGGAGGCTGGGTGCAGGAGGACAGACAGAGAAAAACAGCATCACGGAATGAAAGCATGAGAGGAGAAAGGAGAAAAACAAGTCGGGTAGTCTTCATTCATATCAATAGCACAAACAAACCAGTCACATAAGCAAACGCGCCAATGGGTGAAGCTGAATGAAACACTGAAGAGGGAAAAATCAGCTGTTTTGTTTTTCATCTGCAATGTTTATCGATTTCTGTATGCAAGGGATGTAATGTGTCCTGAACTAACCATCTACTATGCCAGAGCAATTCCTAACCTTAAAACATATATCTATAATCTGTCTGAGCATTGTTGCCACAGATATTTATAGATTTCTTTCTGTTTTTTGGAACTAATTCTATAAATCTATAAATCGTTATATAGATAACAGTCCCTACAGGATTCTGTGATTCTGCAATAGCTGAATTTATTGCAAATTCAAGCAAACTCCTTAATTTTCGTAAAAGCTCACAAATTTTCGTAATTGCTGCAGATTTTGGGCTTAGACGCGTCCCGTGACATCATCGCAACGCACATTCAGTCAGAGAAAGTTTGTTTCTCAGTTACAAAAATGGAATGAACAGCATTGCGTTCTCATCATGACCGACCAAGTGCTACATTGGATAAACGAACCAAAAGCGGAATGAATCTGCACTACTCGTTTGGGCTACGCATTGCAGACCGTTTATCTGCTCGGGCCGCGGGCTGATCTTGATCACGCGGGCTGATGTTGATCATCAAGCGACACCGTTATACACAGCACTGGGAGATATAGTGAAGAAAGCAGTCAAATTCACCACAGAATCAATAACATCTCTGTGAAATCTTGTGAGAAGCATTCAAATTTGGCGCAGAATTCTGTTAAAGCTACAGATATCAGAACAAATGCCTCTGATGTGGAAGCCAGGAAAAACATTGTTCAATAAACACAAATCACCACCATTCACCATAGATTAAACATAGTAAAACTACAGGAACAACTTGTGGCAGAAATGGTCTAATGTTTTCGAGTGTTTTTAAATGCTTCCCACAACATTTCCCAGCACTTTAATTACACAAAAAGCTTTAATTATTACCGAATTTGAAATTTGTTTTTAATGTGACGATATATGTTCATCCTTCATAGGTTGCCACCATGTAGCTATAAAACGAAATGTTTCATAATGTAGGAAAGCAAACACAATTACTTAAAAATAAAAAGATATTAAATTACCACTAGTATATGGCTGCATTTAAGTACTTATAGGTACTTATAGGTCATTTCCACTCCCTAATATAATATATATATATATATATATATATATATTTGTATTTATAAAATTATATTTAGACATTATGATCAACTACCCAGACAGCACAAGTACATCTGTAAGACGTCTGCTAAAGATCTGGGAAACATCTGCTGTGTACTTTGATAAATGTCTCAGAAGCAGTTTCACATGCATTCTAATAAATGTCTATTTGACATCTGACAGGAAACATCTTAGAGACGTATTGCAGATGAGCAAGCACTCTTAAAAATATATCTTGCATATGTAAATGCAGACATCAAATAGACATCTCTGAGTTTGAGATGCTTTACTGTCAGGTGCTGGTGCCACCTTCTGTAGAACTTAATGGCACTGGTGCTGGTGTCCTCAAACGTTAGTCTGGAGCCCTACAATGGTTCTCGAAGTCAGAAAAGTCGTAACAGTGTTAGAAGAATGTTGTCTGTGGATCCTCAAAACTGGCCCACGAGATCCACTTTCCTGCAGAGTTTAGCTCTAACCCTAATCAAACACACCTGAGCATGCTAATCAGTGTTTTCAGGTCATAAAAAAAAAAAAAAAAAAAAAAAAAAAAAAAAAAGGTAGGTTAGTTTGATCAGGGTAGGAGTTAAACTCTGCAGCGCATTGGCCCTTCCAGGGCAAGAGGAACCCTGGTCTAGACCATCTCATTTAAACAACACTCGGCCCGACCTTCACGGCCTTCGAAGGATGAGACACAGCTGATAATATGCTAACATGGTAATCTTTTATATATCTTTTATTGAAACTATCTTGACTTTTGCTATGATTTGTTGGATTTATGGACTAAATGTTAAAAGTAGATCCCAGATGCAAAGAATTGTTAATCAGGGGTCAAAGATTACAGACTCTGTACAGTTGGGGGTACCTGCTTTGTGCGAGAAAAATG
Organism: Cyprinus carpio; assembly: GCF_018340385.1. Classification (NCBI taxonomy): domain Eukaryota; kingdom Metazoa; phylum Chordata; class Actinopteri; order Cypriniformes; family Cyprinidae; genus Cyprinus; species Cyprinus carpio. The sequence goes on from NC_056578.1 coordinate 38,556,924, forward strand.
TCCTTATGAAGTCTTTGACTATCTTAGATGATACATCTCACATTTTGTACTCAGAAATTGAACTCCTCCCTTCGGGCGGACGATATAGAGTGCCTATAGAGTGGAGGACTGTTAGAGCTTCTAGAACTTTTGTTTCAAATGCAGTCTTGATTGTAAACAATTATTTGAAACATAAAGATAAAGGTGTACTATGAATTTTAACATTATTTTAGTATATGACAAATGGTGTACTGTTAATGCCTGGGTTTTTGCTTTTTTTTTGTGGTCGTTCATTCATTCTAGCAGTTTTGTCACAATGTCTTATAAACTTTTGTCTGTTTGTGAGGTTGATGCTGTGTGAATTGCACTGTGAAGAGACAAATAAAGATTTACTCCTACTCCTATTGTTAGCTAGTAACTGTAGGAGACACATTCGATTTTTTAATTTTTTTGCTAAATTTTGTTTTTGCTGGGGTTTAATTAATTTACCTAAGTTTCCAAAACATGAGAACTTCAGATGATCAAGTTTGTTGGTAACATTTTACAAATTAGGTTTAATTTGTTAACAGCAGATACTGCAACGACATTAGTCAACATGAACTAACAATGAAAAATACTTCTAAAGCATTTATTAATCTTACATTAATGTTAACGTTCATTTCACCATTTATTAATATGTTATTAAAATCAAAAGTTTTATCTGTTAATATTATTTAACAAAGAATACTGCAACAAATGTTTTGCTTATTGTTAGTTAATGCATTAACGTTAATCAGTGGGACCTTATTGTGTTACGAGTGTGTTCAGTAAAACCAAATTGCTCTGTTCTTGTTGTACACATTTTAATTGTGTAGAAAAAAAGTGCAATGAACAAAATATTTTTGAGTCTAAGTTGTAAAATGAAAACTTCTTTTGAAGCAACCAAAATGGCAGCAGCTTTACAACTGCTGCTTGCTATAGAGTCGAGTTTCTTTATAACTAATGTGACTTCAAGATCATTCTGAATGGCATTTCAAGTCCATTACATTAAAAATGAAAAACAGCCCTCTAAAAATTCTAAAAGTCCAAGCTTTTGAACTGCTCTGAGCATAATCTCAGAGTTGCTGGCTTGTAATTTTGATAATGCCAACATGACATGTCTGCAGCAGAACCATCACAATTACCAGTAGTACATTATATTAATGCCTTTTTTAAAGTCAAGTTTGGAATTCCGTTCTCCTTGCTGAAAAGTAAATAAATATGAAAGTTTAATAAATGTAAAGTAAATAAAAATATAAAAGTAAAAGAGAACAAAGCAGGTGGGTTGCAACCCCCCAACCCTGCTCTTTCTGTTACCCCCTATCCATTCACATGGAACTTCCTGTAGAACAGAAATGACCTCTAAGTGAGCCGCTTCCTTTGGAAATTTCTGCTTTTTGTCCCCCTCCGCATCTGCTTTCTCTGTCTCGGAGATCCTGATACTTTAGATGCTAGTCAAACTTCATTAAGTTCATAGCCCCAGCCTCGCGTTCCCTAGTGGCACACTCCACCAAACGAGCTCTTCGTCTGCCAGACAGCACTTTACTGCTCCATCTCACAAATGGGGAGGGGAGCACAATCTATCTACAGTATGTCACTCTCTTCCCCTTTCCCCTTTTCTCTGGGGTTGTGTGGGTCTCCGGTCTGTTCACCATTCACCAATTGGTTTGCAATAAGTTCATGGAAATGCATTAATGAATGCATTAATGTGACCCCGAGAGGGGAAAGGTCACACAAGCTGATGGTGGAGAGGTTAGGCCTTCTCCATGCAGCATAAGCATGTTTTTTTCTATGACCTCTAGCATTTCCTCATAGATGGGAACACGCAGCCCATGCTCAGTGTAAATTTTGTCCTAAGTGACCAAAATATGGCACAATAAGGCCTGCCCTCCAAAGTCCAGCCTTTCCTCCTCTTCTATAAAATAAATCATGGAGGTCTAAAAAGCTTCCCACTTATATTTCATGTGCATCAACAGATATAAAATCTCCCTGAGTTTAATGTGTAGGAATAAATTTATAATTTCTATTTAATGAAAAGAAGTTATTATATTAATATATTTACACACTTGGCTGAGAATAAAAAACAAACAAAAATCTCTTATACAGTTTTAACATAAACTAATAAACTTAATGTGATGCATATTTGTCAGTCAAACATAAATAAAAATAGGAGGAAAAAACAGTTAAGAAAAAAAGCAAAACATATTAACTGTTTGCATCTTTGATTTGATTTAAATAACAGTATTTTTTGAAATGCATTTATAATCAGCATAAATCAGTTTATTGTGAAAATGTCATTTATTAAGTTAAAAGTATGTACGCCAGGTATCGCTCTGATACTGCCATTCTTTGCCGGATCAGGTAACGCCCAGACAGGGCAGATCCAAATCCGATATTGTGCATACTATTAAGCTGCAAAAAAGACATAAAAGCACTATACAGTGTAATAAAGTTTTGGTGCACTATATTTCAAGTCATCTGAAGCCATACATGTGAAGTCCTTACAAAGTTCACGTAAACTCTTTTCTCCTCTGTGGCTGTCAGTCATTCAAATCCTAGTTGTGTTCGGTTACAACAGTCAGCTCAGTGCATTATTATACCAGTATTATAATACTTCATTTGTAAATAAACGTCTATGATTTGCATAAAAATGACTTTTTCTTGCTGGAGTTTATTGTTGTTTCTAAATGTCTGTTAGAACAAAACACGGGAGTAGAAAAGACAATAAATTTATTTTAACATGATCAGTAACTGCACCGATATTAAATAAAACTTTAATAAAAGTATAAATCTTTTTAATGTGAAGCTTTGTATTTGTTCTGTCCTAGCTATCATATGTTGTTCCCTCATTAAAAAAAAAAAAAAAAAAAATGCACTATACATTTAAAAGAAATGTCTTTAATTTGATATTATTATTAGCAATATGGATTATGATTTATTAGTAATATATTTATAAATATATTGTTTTTCATTAATGGATTTTAGGAATATTCAGGTATAGTTAAAATTAATGAGTGTAACAAATGTGATTTATTGATGATAAATATATAAACCTGGTCACTGTGTATTAAAACACATTCAGTTTGACAGATTTGGTGGTTATTTTGTGAATATACTGTTAAAAATACATATTTCATTATATTTTAAGAAAAAGTTGTGTCCCCCTTAATTTTGTGTCCGTGTGTCCGTGGTGTTATAACAATGATGTTGTGATTATAAGCTTAAGCACCATTATTTGATTAAAATTAATAATAATAATAATAATAATAATAATAATAATAATAAACAAATCTAAATGTCCCCTAAAATGCTCACATTTAACTGAATACAGCCTATTAAATTTTAAATGCATAGATTTGCATTACATTACAAAAAAAAATTATTCCCTTTGTTTGCAACTCCAATTGAAAAAACGACCAATAAATGCCATTGCAGAAATATTATTTTTGGCATATTTATAACTCATTTTGCAAAACAAATCAAGTAATATTCTGTTGGTTTAATACAATTTGGTGGAATAAATCGTTTGGCTTTGGTTTGCTTTCGCTTCTTGTGCAGTCCAATATCTCGTGTGTCCCCATGGGTTGGGCTCTTGATTATCTCCTACCTCTTCAATGCTTTGTGTGTTGCATGCCGTGATGTATTAACCAAAATAAGATGACCAGCCAGGATGCCCCCCACCCCCCTCCACACTTCCACTATAGGTAATCAGTGGCCAAGAGGCCTTGCCCGCACCCAACCGCATACATTAGCATTAATCACAGCCCTGCTGCACTGTTCATACCAGCCACAAACAAAAGGTTACACTTCTCCTCTGGCCCCTTTCTCTCCATCTCTTCTATTCTTCCTCTCTCTTCTTGTTGCATCCTGACTGGAGAATTTCCTCTATCTTATCTGGCACAGACAGGCAAGACAAATGCTTTGAAAGCAGGCAGGAAAGCAAGCAGAGCTCCGCCACAGCCACCAGATAAATCATAGACGAGCCAGTCTGAGCGCTGTTCATATAATCCCACCATTCACACTGACTAATACAGTAAACTGAGAATTCATGTGTTCTTCATCAAATATTCATGCATACAAAATCTGACCATTCTAAATGCATGCGTAAGGTATGTTTGGGTGTTTATTCATGTGGGTTGATATATAAGATGTATTAGTATATATAGATGCACACAGAAAGAAGGGCTGTTTCTGTGCAACTAGCAGAAAAAAAAAATTGTATATGTGTGTGTGTGCGTATTAAAGACTGTCAATATAAAATGCTGATGCACAGTATATTGCTGCCTTCTTTCCTATGCCTGAATCCCTTGTGATCACCAGGCAATTACTGAAAAAGAATCATCGCTTCACTTCATTCGCGCGCTCCCTAACTTTAATTGCTTAATGCATCCTTTACTGCTGGACTTTTACCCTCTTCCTCCCTCCCTTTCCTCTCTTTCCCTCGCTCACTTGCTTTCTTTTTTCTTTGTTTCTCTTGCTCACATCCACTGCATCAATCTGCAGCTGAGACCTACTAATTAAAACCGAATCTGGACATAAAGCAAAATGTGATGACGTCCACCGTTTCATGCATAGGCACTGGCAGACCCCATTAGCAGGCTATCCAGCACCCCATCTTTTATCTTTCAAGCCCCTAAAAATCTGCAGTGAACTATAAGCTGTCTCATAAAAAAAGAAATAAATGTTTGCTGAGATTACATTACTCTATTTTCTCCACTTATCTGTCGGTATTAACTTTAAAGTTGGTATTATATTTGTTCTAGTTAGTGGTGGATCCAGTCCAGCGTGTCCCATTAATTACATAGACTTTGTCCCACCACGGTTTCATAATGAACTGAGAATATTTTTAAACTTCTTATAATAACATACAGTAAGAGATCCCTAATGTGGTGGTCTGCATTATTGCCTGGCTTAGTACCCTTATCAAAAGGCTGTGATTTTATTTAATGAGTATATGGTTCGTTTCACCGTCTACCATCAAAAACACACTGAAACTCAAAGATCTTCACGATAACCCATAAAAAAGTTTTTTTTAATTTGAAGAATTTATGACAGACATATATTGCTATTGTATACTAAAATGTACTTCTCAGAGTAATAATACAAATATTGATATTATATTGGTATTGATAAAGTTCTGTTTGTGCAGCAAAATCTAAAAACGCAATGTCTGATGTAGCTGTTATTTATTTATTTTTTTATTTGATTATAATTTACATTATTAAATAAATGGCAAAAGGTGTATTAATTTGTTTAATTAGACACCATTCCAGAATTTAGGAACAATTAAAGGGATTTCTAAATTAAATAAGGTAGCTACTCTGAGGAGTTTAAGTTATAGTATGTTTGCATTCATTCTCAAGGTCTGACAAACTTTCTAGCCCATTACTGGTAAATGAATATTATGATACATACTGATATTGTATCATACAGAAAAAAAATAAAAAATACAAATATTTTTGGCCACATCACCCAGCCCTATCCCAAGATGTGTTATTTATTTTTTATCTTTAGCATTATTGAGTTTGCAACATGCTACAGTAACTGTATTGGAATCAATTTGACTCGTGTGTGAACTGTGTGGCTATCTATAAAGAGTTTATCAATCATCTCATGATATCTATTTTGGTTACAGTACCTTAGGAAGCAGCAGCCTATGTAGGCTGTAAAAAGAGGCAGTTCACAAGGCTTTAGAATAAAGCTGTTGAGTCATAGTGCTCATGCAGCAATGTGATTTCAAATTCACCTCATGTCACATCCTGACTCCCGTTCCCTTATTACTTCCTGCCTCAATGTTCCAGTAAAAAAAAAAAAAAAAAAAAAAAAAATATATATATATATATATATATATATATATATATATATAAAAGAAATACTTCACAAAATTCATAGATAAGTGTCACATGTTATTTAATTAATAATGTCTCATGGTGTATTTTTTTTTTTTTTTTTTTTTGAAGAGCAGCAAATAACAGCCAGAGGTGTATTATTCAGTCGGTCTGCTCGTCTTGACAGCAGATCCAGGACAGGCTTTTATTAAACAGCGGTCCTGCGTCTGTGCAGGAGCACAATAAACCTTCCTCTTCTTTAATTAACTTTTATGGCTGCCGAAGAGGACACGCTGACATCTGTCTTACAGCACACAGCAGCTTATTTCATCCCTCGACATGGTCGCATCTATGTGTGTGTGAACAGCTTAGACAGAAGCCAAGCAAATGAGAGAGAGAACGAGAAAGACGGAACCATGAACGGCACTTGCAAAGCCACAACCTTAAATAGTTCCACCTTTCCTCTTCTCTGGCACCAGAATTTGACAGAAGTTGGAGACTTCGCCCGTTTCTTTAGGCATTCACCTTCAAAAATGCAAGCGAAAGTCATCTAATCAGTTTTCTATTCTGTCCTCTGTAAACCTGCCACCCACTCTCTCTGCTCACTCCGCTGAGCACTCACCATTAACTCTGTTTGCTGAGTATCACAATGCAGGGTTATTCTCACTCCTGACACTGGGCCAAGCATTCATTGAAAAAGTTGGGTATCTATGGGTAGATCGAATGAGCTAAAAATAATTCTCAAGAGCCCATTGGTGGACTGGCTTCAGCTGAGAATGTTTCCGCATCCTTAACTCTTCGCTATTAGCGCTGCTCAATTAACATTAGCGCACAGCCCATCTCTGCTTCACAAACAGGAGGAAGTCTGCTTGGATCTAGAATCAGAATTCTGTGGGATTTAATGATGGTCTTTTATTGTCATCCCCGAGAAGAAAGTTCTTAATTGGACTTCACAAGCTGAAGGGGTCAAACTAAACTGTGTGAGGCCACAGTAAATAAAATATTAGGGCTACAGGTAAAGTTTATTTGGCCAATCGATTAATCTGGAGGTTGTTTCTTCAATTAAGCATTCCCAGATTCATTTGACACATGACTATATCTCATGTGCTATTGTGAAGCACAGCAAGTCGGCTACTCTAGGCAAAACCGCACAGTGGCAAGAGTAGGGTTAGCTATTGACTAACTCTATTGATTTTGGCAAAGGAGTTGAGTGCTTAAAAATCAAAACAACTTTTAATCCAACGTGATGATTGTGTGGAATAGCAATTCGCCACAGAATGCATGTGAAATCAGCGCAGAGCAGCTGGGGTGGCTTAGGATAAACTGGCAGCCACTACTATCCCATAATGACACAAGGAATCTCCACCACAAGACCATTCTTACACAATGATTACCCTGGGCAGGAGGAAGAGAAAACAGTCTGTCGAAAACCCCCTTTACACCATGATGGCACAAACTCCCATCTATCCAAAAAGCAGATCATTTGTGTGAAAGATTATGTGGCCCTTTGAATGGCAAATAAATCCAATTTAGCCACCAAGGTGATTTATGACGAACTGCGACCCTCTAACTCAGCACAGCATGGCTTCATTATATTATTTTCACACCCCCTCGCTCCTACTGACCTCCCCGTCCCACCAATGACTTTCAGGAAGCTTCCATCAGGACTCACAGTTTCACTCTGACATGCGGTCACACCTCCTGCCCACAGCGAGCTGCTTTTATAGCCTTTTTCTGGACTGGACAAGTGGACCAAAACCTGGGTCCTAGCACACCATGGTGAATAATGGACTGTGTTTAAAATCATTTGATGATTATTAGCACAGAGGGAGTCCCTGGGGATATGAGCCTAAAGTATGGCACTGATGGTCAGAAGTGAGTTGTTATAGACTTTAGACTCCATATTCAACTACATTAGTGTAAAATCATTCAGATGACACAAGATTCCTATTGGACAGAAATGCAACTGACAAAAATGTTCTTTAGTTCATGTTTTGTGATGTTATATTCATTCATTTTATTACATTAATTAAAATGTTGTCAACTTTCTAATTTAACTGAAACTACATTTAATTTATAATATGCAAAATGACAATGTTTTTCAAACTTTATAAAAGTACTGTATATAAAAATACTAGGGTTGCACAATTATAAACAAAATTGTTATATGGCTCAATGCGTTTATCCAATCCCTAAGGGTGCAATTTATTTCAATATATTTATTTGTATATATTTGTACAAATATCAAGGCACAATTTTTCACTTGCACTGCTTATTGTCCAGCATCGTCAGTGTCTCAGCAGCTCAGTTTATAGTAAAAGCCGATGAAAGCTGAAAAAGTTTGATGTGCAACGTTTGAAAATGAAGAAATTGTTGTACTGTAAAATAAAATAATTATATTGAATATTATTTATGAAATATTATTGACATTTCTGACTATAACATTTTTCTTAATTACTAGATTTCTTTATTTTACAGTGAAATGTTACTATAGGAATATTTATTTTGTTTAATATTATATTTATATATATATGTGCTGTCAAACGATTAATCGCATCCAAAATAAGTTTTTTTTTTTTTTTACATAATATGTGTGTATACTGTGTATATTTATTATGTAGATATAAATACAAACACAAACACATGCATGTATATATTTAAGAAAAATATGTTGTTTATATATATAATATATTTAGATATATATAATATATATAAATATGAATATAAATGTATACACGTAAATATTTTCACAATATATACTGTATGTATGTATTTTGGATGCGATTAATCGCAATTAATTGTTTGACAGCACTAATATATATATATATTTTTTTATATATATTTGTTTTTTTATATATATATTTTTTTTTTTTTGTATGTATATATATATGTAATAATGACAATAATAATAATAATTATTATTATTATTATAGCAAACCTAGAGCTTTTTTAATTTGCATTTTATTTTTTTACTTGCATTTTAAATCGCAAAAAAAAAAAAACTAAAAAAAAAAAATGCAATTTAACGTTTTACCCAAACTGTGTAGCCCCAATAAAAAGTATGAACATTTATTACATGTAACATATCAACAACATGTATCAAAAAATATCAACATGATCAAAACAGAATTTCTGAAAATGGCAATGGCCAGCCAAGCAACTGCCATTGAAATGAATGCCATTGGATGTCTTCAGGTATTATAGACCTCGGTGGTCTACACTGACTGTAATTTGCATGGCTAAAGCTGATAAGACTCCAGTGTTCCTTTGCTAGCTGTAAACAGCTCACTGAAGCCCAAAGTGGAGAAGACAGAAAAAAAGTGTACGTGTGCCTTTAATACTAAAGCAGGCTGCTGCCAGAGCTCATTACAACAGCCTGGTCTGATGCACATACACACACATACACACAAACGTGGCAGCTCTTAGGAAATGAATTCCATTGTCGCCCAGCATCAACTCACATGGGAATTGGAGGAGCGGCCATGTCCATGTGACTATCCGTCTCATGCCTTCCTCCTCTGCCACGACCGCACCTCCATTTTGCTGCAGGGAGATTTGGAACAGTGTCTGCTTGATGAATAATAAAACAAGCTTCGTTTGCTCAGAGGGAGAGGGGGCAAAAAGCAGTTTATCCAAATACACAGAGGCAAATGCTGAACATGTTTGTATTAAGGGAACAATAGACTGTGGTAATGCCATAAATAGTCAGTGTCCGTGGACAAATCTCATAAAAAAACAGAGCAGAGTAAATACAAATTTAAAAAGTGCTGCTGAAGATGATGTATAGATGTGGATGTTTATGAATACTCCCCACTCTGGATGTGGCAGAGTTGTTGCACAGCAAAAAACAAAAATGATTTGAAGTGTGTACCTTTTGCTTCACACATCATATCATAGACTTCAGTGTACTGCCTTCAATATTATATATTAATATCACTAGATACTGTGTGAGGATGGAAATCAGTCAGTCTGAAGAAGGGCATGATATAACATTTTTAATGTTGTTTGTCAAGCCTATCCTTGTGAAAAAGAAGTACACTTTAGCATACTTAAAAAAAAAGAGTACTTGTTATGGACATAATATAATTAAGTGTAAACTGAATGTAATGCTTTCAGGCACTTAATTACATGTTAATGAAAATGTATAATACATTTATGCAATGCAATGTTTAGATGTAGGTAACTACAGTTAGCTGCACTTTGGAGTGCTTTTTGACCAACTTTATGATCATTTCATACATGCAGTACATGTAATTTCATGATTAAAATATGGTGTCCTGCTGAATGTCCTGCCGAATGAAACTTGTATATCATGTATTTAAGCACATTTGTTATTACACATTTGTAATGATGAAGTTGCAAATTAGTATATTTAAAAAATAAATGCAATATTGAATAACACTTCAGTTCAATTATAATCAAATACTTCATGTGCTTTAGTATGCTAGTCAACACTCAAAATGACCATACTTCTTTTATTACAACATAATGATTTACAGTAAAATGCACTTTGAAGTAAAATTTTAATTTGACATTATCACAAAGTGTACTTTTAAACAGGCATGGAAGTTTGCTGTTATTAAGTACACTGAAGTGGCCTTTTTAAAAGGAACACTAAATTATCTATGTACAGGTTTTTTTTTTTTTTTTGTTTTTTTTTTTACATACTTTTATGATTTAAAGTACACTACAGGTGCATGTTCAATACAAATGAGCACACTTCTTTTCACAAGTATAGAACATTATAATGTCTATTGGCCTAAACACAACACTGCTTACCAAGCACTCCTATACATTAGTTAGTTAGGTTTCCAGCTAATGTTAACTAAGCAAGACAGACCTCTTGCTTGAAAAAACCTAGTGAGCCACCTATGTAAACATGATTTTAAGGCAATATAGCCATGTACTCGATAAATTTTAAATTTATTTGAAATAGAAATTTTCGTTTTTTCCTTTATTGTCACATTTGATCAAATTGATGCATTCTTTCCAAATTAAAACTTAAATTTCTTTAAAAAAAAAAAAAAATATATTTATATATATATATATATATATATATATATATATATATATATATATTTATTTTGCGTTTTGCCAGTTCATTTACACGACAGCAGTGTTTTGGAGACTAAATACGCATATTTTTGCAAACGGCACAGTTATCCTTTCCATGTAAAGACCCAAAATGTGAATCTTTGAAGATGGTGACATCATGCACGTGCATAGCACGTGTTAGGTATGTAGACATGCGCAGTACATGTCGATTTTAAAGGCAAGTGCGAACAAACATACACAACAATAGCAGAGTATATGGTACTATTGTTGCTGCTCAAGAGTTTGCTAACGCTTCTTCACTAATGTGTGGATTTATTTCACCAATATTACAACCAACAGCGGAGATTCATCATATACAACATATAATTGTCACTTCCCTACAGGTACTGTTTACTTACAAGGTGACAGCGCCAACTACTGGCCTGGCATATGCAATACAGCGTTTTTGGCCATTTTCGCGGCTGTGTGTAAATGCGAATCGTTTTGAAAACGTTGTCGTGTCTATGTGAAACTTTTTAAAAACGCAAGGGAAAACTTTTCCGGTTTTCACTACTTCGTTGTTGTGTAAACGTAGCCTGAGATATCATATTCTAGTGTAAGGTAAATGAAAGGTAAAAAAGGTTAAAACATATAGAAAATGAGATGGAAGGGTAAAGTGCATGTAGGAGGAGGTCATGGGTAAGAAGCAATGGATGGAAAAGAGAAATGAGGTCATTATGTATATTGCGGGCAATTCAAACTCTCCATATAAGATCCCATCAGCAGTCAAATTGGGAAAGTGAAGGGGACACAGGGTGCCGAGCATCTCAACAAGAGAAGAGCAGGACATGGCACAGAGACCTCATCAAAACACAATCACGTCCTCAGCCAGAAAACACTCTCACAATTCAGGCGCTCACCCTTATACACACACGACGCACCCAATAAACACACTCAAAATCCAAGCCTCATTTAACTTACCTCACTATATGAACCAATTCTGAGAAATAATATGAGATGCAATACTGTAATAACCCACACCGCTTGCTGACCAATGTAATGATTACCTATCTTACATTACAAATCTAAGTCTGCGAGGGACCAGAAAAAACTAGAGCTGTAGATTTGTTCTAATGAAGTCCTTCCTGGACCTCAGCTGACCAAGAGTGCTAGCAGTCATGGTCAGCACTCCCACAGCACATATCCAGCCCGTATCTGATCCACCGGCTGCGAGCCTTCAGGGGCCTGAGATTAGCTCGCTCAAAGCCAGGTGTTTCAGTTTGGGAATGAGGATGACTTTTTGTCCCGGGATATTGTGATTTTTCTTTTCTTCTTAAGCTTGTAAAATCAATGACAAAATGAACATTGGAAAACACCTGGGACAAATAAATCTAATCAGGGAACAGGAACAGGAAGAATCAAATAAGGGCATGGCAACATATTCAGTTAAAGTTTATTTGTATAGCGCTTTTTACAGTACAAATTGTTGCAAAGCAGAAAATTAAGGTTCTACAATATTTAGCAGTAGCTTATCAGTGGTGACTGTCAGTTTATGTACATATAGCAGAAATGTAACGAAAAAATCAATTAAAGACGTAATCAAACAGACGATTAACACTAGTAACGGGAATTATTATATGATGCAATCAAACATATAGCAAAATTTGGTAGTTCTGTATGTTGTTTCAGGGTTAGCATCATCTGAGGTCCTCTGAGGGGTTGGCATCATCGCTTCTCAGGTGTTCTGGATCCAGACTGGAGCTTGTGTAAATCCTAGTTACGGCAAAACAGAAAAACAAATAGAGACATAATTAACATAGCTGCTGTTCCAACCAAGTAAAATCATTTTTTTTTTAACCCAAGCTAAAGAATAATAATGTGCATTTGATCAGATATAACTGCAGTCCAAGATTATGATATGCATTATTTGAATGCTTGGCCAAAGAGATGTGTTTTTAATCTAGATTTAAACAGAGAAAGTGTGTCTGAACCTCGAACATTATCAGGAAGGCTAATCCAGAGTTTGGGAGCCAAATGCGAAAAGGCTGTACCTCCTTTAGTGGACTTTGCTATCCTAGGTACTAAAAGTCCAGAGTTTTGTGACCTTAAGGAGTGTGATGGATTGTAGCGTGGTAGAAGACTAGTTAGGTATAGTTATTTTTTGTTTTTGTTTTTTTTTTTTTTTTTATATACTATATTTTTTTGTTTATGTATAATCAGCAAAACAGTGGAAACTAATCCCGTGTTTTCTAATAATATTACCAAGGGGCAACATGTATATCGAAAATAGCCTAGGACCTAGGACAGATCCTTGTGGCACTTTATATTTTACTGGTGATAAATAAGATGACTCTCCATTTAAATAAACAAAGTGATAGCGATCGGACAGGTAGGATCTAAACCATCTTAATGCCTGCCAGACATATGGGGAGCAAAACACACACAAAATGTGGAACAGAGTCTGACAATCTGTCACTCTGCATATCCCTCTGAAAGATCCCTACATTAGGAAAGCGTGGCAGAAGTTTACTTGATACAAGGTCCTGCAGCCATGAATAATTACAGAAAAGCGAATGTGGCATTTACATAGGAGCCTAAAGTTGGCATGAGATGAAAATTTACCTTTCATCATTCATTTTACTGTGTTTCAAAGTTTTGTGAACACCATCCTATGAATTTTTTTTTTTTGGATTTTCTGTTTTTATTTTTACATTTTGGATGTGTTATTATTTGTTATACTATATGCTGAATTTATGTTTTCAAAAAAGACTTCCGTTTGATGATATTATCATGACCATTGCGGTGTCAATAGAATTTTGCTCATTCCTGTGCATTAAGTGTGAACATGGCATTAAAATTATAGCAGCTAAAAATGGCCCACTTAATTCTAAGGGTCAGAAAGAGGGTGGAAAATGGTTGTGAAAAAAAGTTAAATTATGACCTTTACAAGCACTATAAGTAGACTCAAGGGAAAAGGAAAAAAATATATGTATGTATGATATGAACCCTTTACTAGATACCTGATATCTGAAAACCAGTGTAAGATGAAGTGTCAAAGCTGATATTGGTTGCAACACCAACCCTGAAGTTAAATTTCTACAACCATCACATTGTCTAGCTTTGCACTAAAGTACTTTACCTTGTCTGATGAGAGAACTTCCATCTTTTGAAATGGCTCGACTCTTTATTGCTTTTGAAACACCTCCGGCACTTTAAGCAGATGGAGAACAAAAGGATCGGCTGCCAAGAGCTGACTTTGTCAACAGCACAATCAAACTCTCTGACTTCACAGGGTAAGAGGAGAGACGGATGAGAGGATGATACTGAGGAGCTCATGCAGATAAACCAAATGATGCTGGTGTGATTCACAAACCCTTTTCTTAATCATACACACATCCTACAAATAAAAACATTACACGTGTCAAAATAAGGAGAAACAAATAGAAAGAGGCTCGTCAGCGATTCTTTGTGTAATTTGAATTGCGATGTTTGCAGTGATCCTGAAGAGGCTGTCAGAGATGCTGAAGCTCTAAGAACCCGCACAAGTCAAACACACAGAGAGAGAACAATAAGAGACATACACTGAAGGCACCTGAGAAATGAGTTTAGCAAAATGAATGAAGAGCAAAGACAGACAATAAACTCTTTATATTTTTCACATTTTTTTCATAATCATTAATCACATATAATCAAAGTGCTAAAAGCCCTTAAATGAAAAATTATATTTATTAACATGATGAATACATGGTAGAAAATATAATAGTATTGCCATGGTACACGTACATGATAATACCATTCTACTTTTTGGTGGAGAGCTCTTACGCGAGGACCAGGTGTTTATTCCAAGAGACTTTGTGAGCTCAAGGGAAAAAATCCAAAATAATGTAGATGAGTTCCCTTTCCTAGCCATGCTAGATCTAGTTCACAAAGTCGCCGGCAGAGGACCCAACCACTACGGTGGCACACATTTATTTGAATTTGACAAAGAAGCCTTCATATCCTCACCTGCATATAGTACATTACATGATGTGAGAGGAACTGGAGGCTGAATTAGATGCAGAAGCAAGATGCTGAAGGTGAGAAATGAAATGCATGGCTCGAGCACACAACCCTGACTGTTTTTGCTTCTCATTCTGCTGCTGCTCTCCTTGAATGCAAATGGCACACTTCATGATGATTTTCACTTGCTGAAAGAGTGTGTGTTGTGTATGTTTTCATTTGTTTAAGTGTCTACTGAGACGCTTGTGAAATATTACAGAGCGTTTGTTCCCATCCGACCTTGAGGCTGGTGTGACCTTGTTAGTCTCCCACTTCTGGACCAAGCAAATGGCCTCTGATGGTCCATCCCTCCCCAAGGAGCTTGAACACACACACACGTGTATGCACACTTACATCTATGTGCACTCGTGCATTCTTATGCTCGTTGTGTTTTCCTTGACAATGTTTACAGAGTTGGAAATAGCTTTAATAATTTACAAAGATAATTTCCTGGCAGAACTCGGACCAGCACAGTTCAAACACAAACGCGTGTGACAAGAAATCCCCCGAGCTGTACGGTGAATGAGCTGTATGGAGAGAGAAATGAGTGTGTGTGAGTTTAGCTGGAGGCTTCACAGACTCTGCTGTATTGACTGTATGGCTGCTCTGGGTAATGAGATTCCAATGTAAACGCTTGTGGATGGGATGAGAGTGGAAGCTCATTAAGTCTGAGGATAAAGCCAACCTATTCCATACGATATCAGTAAGTATCACATAAGAGCTAAAATAATACTACAAATTAAATGTCACAACACAATGCTTGAGTGAGGAATGCCTACAGGTCCAGCTTCATTAACCTCTGACCACTGATCCTTAGTGGCTACTTGTGACAAACAGCCTCAGAGTGCTTGACTGCAGGAGAATCAGTCATTTCAGTATTCTGGTAAGCCCTATTTTTGAAGACAATGCTAAAAATGTAATGATAGTTGTCAAATTGTTATCTGAAAAGAATAGGGCTATCAATTTAACCAACCCAGGCTCACTGGAAAAAAACGTGCCTGTGGCGAAGTTTCTGGAAAAGTGATATTACGTTGCTACTTGCACCATTCGCAACACTTCACAAAGTGAAATGTGCAGTGAGTGGCACTAAAAGCATGTTTAGCTTTATCTGAAATGGATAGCCTAGATGTGAATTTGGCAACGTTTTATTGCACTGCTTGTTATAAGTAATGCGGCAGTACAGAAATGAAATATCTAACGAGTGGAGCTAAAAGGTTAACGCTCTATCGCATGTAAGGGATCATGTACATCCAGCCGGTTGTTATCGCAAAATAACCTCCGACAGGGTGATCAGGTCTTATATCAGAATGCAAATCAGAATCAATGCAAATATCAGAGTAAGTAAACAAAACTGTTCTTCACATTTCTACAATGCATTCACTGTGAATTACGAGCCAAAAAAAAAACTTCTTGACCTTTCACTACGATTGTTATATTATTAAATAACTTGATGTCTATTCATACTTTTCCGCCACAATGTAATAGCTTAGAATTCTTTTCATTTCTGTATCAGCAATATTTAACTAATTACAATTAATTTGATGAGTTAATCAACATACCATGTAATTAACTCAGTTCAAAACTCAAGTCAATTAATTTATTTACGACCTTATTACAGAATGACTGCTCTGAAAATGAGACCTAGTTGCCAATGCACTTGCTTTGCCGTGTTTGAATATGACTCTGGTCACTTTCCATTACCACTCTGCCCTTTTCTCGCAAGTGTTTCCTGTCTACTCTCAAACAGTCCCCGGCAATAAAAATAGTGCAAATGCTAAAAACTGCTCTGAAAAGCAAAATGTCACAAAACTGTGGGCTTTGAATAAATTCAGTTAAATTCAGTTGGAACCAGGGTGAAGTGGTTAGCATACATGCTCTGAGTGTGACACGTATATTCAATTCTTGATCCATTTCCCCTCTTTTTCCATATCCTACCTTTTGAATCTCTCTCTAATGTGTATTAAACATGACAAATGGCTAAAGAACATGATTTAAAAAAAAATGAAAACATCTGTGTGTTTTCAAGGCTCATATTAATAATAGAAATAATGCCTGCATATAAGAAGCATATCTTGTGAATTCCCTTTCAATGTTACTGAAACATAGACAAAGAAAGGCAAGAAAACATCACCTTCACCATGAAATGAACAACACCAAAGATCTAAATTTAAGCCAATATATGTGGGCTTGAGTGTAACGGGGGAGTATTTTAAGTTTCAGCTCAGCAAATCTTTCACAGTGACCTTGGACAAAGTGAGCCCATCTGAGGGAAAAAGACGATATTAGTAATAATAGGGAAATTAATAAGATGGCAGGGCAGCCTGAGGGCTGGGCAGAGGAGTCTTTTGGGTGGGAGGGGGATGTGAGGGAGCTGGCTAAGAAAGGGAATTGGGGGAGGAGGAGGGACATTGTAAGCGCATGATTTCCTCAGCAGCGGTGCGACAGCCTGCGCAGCCACACGTCAAGGGAAGCAAATCAAAGCAAGCGCTTTTGATGAATATAAAACAGAGAGTCCTGCAGAGAATCACTCTCGCTCTAATCACACAGCCACACCGGCCCCTGCCGCAATCCCCCCCCAACCCTGCACCAAATTAAAGGATGGGGGGTGCAAGGAGAAGAGGACGGACAACACAGACAATTGTAACAAAGGCTTGCTGTAGAATAGCAATAAACATCCTGCTCCTCCAGAAGTCTGAAGCTTAATGTTGAGTGGGAGAATGGAGGGATATGTGGGGGGCAGCAAGACCGTGAACAGCCTTGAAAAACCCCAAAATTTTATCAATGTGACAACAAAACACAGACTGCTCTGCTTTGACAAAATCGGCCACTTAGAACTGCATATGATGCAACTCTTTCAACCTTTATCACACTCAAATATCCAGAGCTATGAAAACCACAGGGTCAGTGTTAGCATGGTTAGCATGGCCTTATTAACCCCTGCTGGTAGATAATGTAACTACATGTAACTTTGGTTCTAAAAACCTAAATATTTCTTTAGAGCATATTGTAGATGTTTTATTAGTGCCCAATTCATTTATGCTCTTAAAAGAGATCACTCAAAAATGAAAATTCTGACATCATTTACTCACCTTCTTGTCATTCCAAAACTGTACGACTTTCTTTCTTGTGTGGAAAACATTTTGAGAATGTCTGAGAGTTTGCTGTCCATACAATGGAAATCAATGGAATCAGTGAAATCAGTGTTCTTCTAAATATCTTCTTTTGTGTTCCACAGAACAATGAAAGTCATACAGGTTTGGAATGGCATGACGGTGAGTAAATGATCACAGAATCTGAGTGAAGTGCACTTTTCCTTTTAAAGTATAACTCATGTTTTCCCTGTCTACTACCTTTCACGTAACAGCTTATTACGGTCAGACGACTGGCTCAAACGTTCTGTGGTTCCCATGAGCAAAGATGACAGATTTCAAATTGCATACTTCAGAGGGCTCCTATATGAGTCAAACAATAATTCCCACCTTTTAAGCCTAAGAGCCAATCGCCAATCGGTAAAGTGATCAGATCACCGCTCCTCTTCCTATAGAAACAATCAATCAATCACAAGCTAGGGACTGCACATGTGCATTTGGCGTTACCAACCTGAAATACATATATATTTTTAAACACTATTTGAGCATAAGAAACCCACTTATGGCACTTCATGACAAATTTTGTTACTGATTTGTGAGCTGGGCCAGCAGTTTTTGTATAAATAACATGCAAATATGGACGCAGAAAAAACTGACTTTCCTTGTAAGGGACTTTAGTTTCGCCAGTTTTTATAGACCTCTTTGGTATAAATAGACAAAATAGACATGAATATTTTGGCAAGCATTTGAGAGTTGTTTAGGGGTCTACCACACCATTGGGTGCTGTAGGGATGACATTTTTTTGTAGGTAAAAACCAAGTAAGTTTTTTAGCATTTCTGGTTCCATCGTCCTGATCCCAATAGTTTTTTTTAATAGATTTTTGGTGAAATACCAGCAAATCTGAATGTATTTCAGATTCATATAATCAGTTTGAAGATTCATATTATCAGTCTGAAGTTGAAGTCATGTGACTATACTGTAAAGTTTGTTTATAGCCTGCGTTTAGCTTTATACATCTGGCAATTGTATTTAAGCTTCAAAATTCATAAAAGTTGTTCATTTATCACGATGAACAAAACATGTAAGAATCATACATTTCTGTTGGTCACAGAGCTTATTTTCAATACTTAATAGCTAGTCACAAGATCCTATTGCGTTTTTGTTAAGGGAACCAGGGTGATGATAACTTCTGTGTTGGCCTACAAAAGTACATCATCACTTCAGCGCTCTATTATCTCGGGATGTAATTTGCCCCTGCACTTTAAAAGATAGGGTTAAAGGCACAACAGCTCTTCACCGGTGAGTGTGTAGCTCAGTGCACGTGTCTCAAAGCAAGAATGCCTGTTAGGCTTCACCTTTGAAAGAGTGGTGTCACACAACAAGTCCATAAAGATCTTGACTCTTGTCTCTGTATTGACCTTCATATGGAATCCAGCATCAGAGCTACAAACCCCGCTGCACTTCTAAGACTGCCGCATCAGCTGGGGGTCTGCCGGATGCAGGCCTCAAAGGTACTGGCTTCATGCATCTCCCTGGGCAGCACTTGTCTCAGAATTCAGGTGCTGCTCCCACCCAGACCCTGAAAGTGACACATGCGTGGTTGTCACCAGCGTGTCACCTCCTGTGCACTGAAGTATGAGGCAATTTCCTGCGAGTAGCGTGTAGCTGAGGAAGTGAGAGGGAGGGGGACTGGCCGCACCCTGGCTCCAGTGTTCTCTTTGATACTGTCAGGGAAGAGTAATGGCTTTCTGTTGCTGCTGCTAGTACCAAACTAATGTTGTGTGACTTTGGCTCTCCTTTGCAATGCGTTTCCGCTACAGTGAGGGCAAGAATGATGGGAAGGAAACAGGAGAAGAGCAAAGTAGGGAGATAGAAGACAAGGGTAAGGATCCTGACAGCCCCTGGGGCAGCTGGGAAATACCCAAAGAGTGGGCAGTAAGAGCAAGTGGTCTGACGTGGATAACCTTCCCCTTCTACTTACCTTTCCCATCGGCACTTCGGGAATAAAACTGCAACCTTTACATATTGCCACAATTTCTCTAAATATAGGAATAGTTCACTTTAAAATTATTTCTAAGAATCCTGTATTTTTATAGTGTAATGCATTAAAGCACCACAGAAGTAGCCTATTCAACTCGTGAGCTACAGTATATTCCAAGATTTCTTAAGCTATATGATAGACCTGTGTGTTGAAAGTACTCAAATTTATAACTCAAATATATATATGTGTGTGTCTTTTCTCCACCAAATCAAATAACAAATATAAATCACATAAAACATAAAACAGGAAATTAAATCACATACAGGGTTAATCAAGGTTAATATCAGACAATTTGACCTTTTTATGACCATGCAAGGTTGGTTCAGCACGTAAATTGTCATGTGGTGTGACCTCCCAAAAACTGAATGATAAGAATGATTTATTAGTTAATAATTCAAGATATTTGTTAAAAAAATACTTTTTACATTGAAAAATATATATTTATGGGGGGGGGGGGGGTATTCAAGGTGTAGGGAAAATCGGTTATTACTTTTTACTTGATGGTTACACCACATGACATCTTGAGTCATTAAATTGAATCTTTGGTTAAAAATAGTAAAAAAGATTTTCAAAACCACATAAAATCATTTTTAAAACAAAGAGTACATTTCTAAGAGCTTGGCATATGTGTTTCTAGATTTTTCTTTTACTCATTTTCTAATCATCTCCCCCTCTGCTGTAGCTCATTTGTAAGTATTCAAACTTGTTGCAGTTATTAGAAACACAAGAACCAGTAGATTTTGGCATCGTCTTAATGCAGCAGGTTAGAATATGCACACGGGCAAATTAGATTTGATGCAGATTACAAGCTCATCAAAATTCTTGCAAAAATGAATGCTGGGTGAAATTTCACCTCTGCCAAACAAATTCTGAAACCACTCTATTCCACAATGAGCAGGAAGAGACACTCTCAGGCTTTTAATCAGCCGAATCAATCAACTACACTGATTCAAACCACCTTAAGACCCTTGATATTTGATTTTACTTGAGGGTCACCAACCTGAGAGAAAAAAAAAATTAAAAATCAGACGTCACCTAATAACATGAAATGACATGCATAATTACATCCTGAATCACTGTCTCGAACCATACCAAATCCAATAACCGACTGAGAAAGGAAATTGTTCTATTTCCTTAGAACAATTTTCATGTTAAGACAAAAACAAAAAGAACTTTGTCACTGTCTGTCTATTCACTCCACAGCTGACCTCTATCCCATTACTCAGTCATGGATTTAATTGCCATCTAATCCTATCCAGAAATTATAAGATAATTATACCAAACTAGTGCCTGATTAAAATTGCACAATATTACAATTCATTAGAGTTAACTGACTCCCAGTGTCTCTGGGCTTTCAGCCAGATGCGTGAAGATGTCAGTAGCCCCCAGATGGAGGACGGAGGAGGGACAGTGGCTCTATTCAGTTCCTGCTTTACACAGACTCTCACTGCTCCTCCAATCACTCACTGGGGATGTGGGTTGTGGGTGAAACCAAGACGGATGAACTCTGGTTTCTGTATCGTAATGAATAGTTCTGAGAGCTAGAGCTTCCATATGGACCAGTCCAATATTGTATTATATATATATGACTATACAATAAGTTAACATGAGAGCAAAGAGCAACTCTCCATCAAGATTGAACTGAAAATGCAGTGACATTAATAATACTGTAAATGAACACTGATCACCTTGTAACTTACTGTATAATGGCTATTCTTACTAAGCATGTTAAACCAGTGGTAAATTTACTTTAACCCTATAAAGCCTAATGTATCATATCTTGATGTCACTATATCTTTTTAATGTGAAATCTTTACTTTTTATTTAAGTAAACATAAGAATAACTTTTATATTGTTAGTAATATTTCAAGATGATGCAACTTCGGTTTACTATCCATACACAATTTTTTGTTTTTTAGAAAAATCATGTTTAAGTATGAGAATAAAATATGGTACATCAGAATTTGAGTAAGGCTTGTGCGATATGTGATATATATATCTGATGGATGAAATAAAAATTTGTTTATTTCATGTTGTCGCAAAATACATTGTTTACTGGAATACTTTTTCAGCATTTGGATGACTGCAATCTTACATGCCACCACAGGGCGTGAAGGGGAGACAGAACCAGGTGGAGTACGACCAGCCAGGACAAAACGAGGAGCTCATTACTAAACGAGGGGCTACTTCTTTAGCATGGGAATGCGTTTTTAGGTAATGGGTTTTCAACCGATTTTAACTCATTGAAACACACAAACAAATAACAGAGCTATATGCGTGCGCCATCTCTGTTTCTGTGTGAGAGGAGCTCACATTTTTTTGCTGCATTATTGGCTTTGAACGATTACACACTTATATGTGTCAGAATCCCTGTCTTTGCAAGTATCCTCATAAATGCAGTGATTTAGGTGATAAGATAGAGTAAACAGCTGAAAAAGAAAATGCATATGTAACAGTATATTGGATCCGGACTTTGTCTTAAAGGGGAAGCTGTCCAATGTTCATCCTGTTATCATGATATAAAATTAGTCATATCGTGATTGGTTCCAATTATTATATTTTTTATTATTATTATTTTACTACTATTCATATGTCAGGGGTTACAGGGATAATTCATGTACTATAATATTGTTCTAAATACTGATTGGATAAACCGCATTTGAAGCTATTGTAAATATAGCCCATGTGCCAATAACTTGGTAAATTCCTTTGAAATCTATATTAACGATCCAGGTTTCATCAACACTCTCTAAATAGCATACAGTCAGGCTAACAAACTACAAACCCAATTCCAAAAAAGTTGGGACACTGTACAAATTGTGAGTAAAAAAGGAATGGAATAATTTACAAATCTCATAAACTTATATTTTATTCACAATTGTATATAGATTACATATCAAATGTTGAAAGTGAGACATTTTGAAATGTCATGCCAAATATCGGCCCATTTTGGATTTCATGAGAGCTACACATTCCAAAAAAGTTGGGACAGGTAGCAATAAGTGGCCAGAAAAGTTAAATGTAAATATAAGGAACAGCTGGAGGACCATTTTGCAACTTATTAGGTCAATTGGCAACATGATTGGGTATAAAAAGAGCCTCTCAGAGTGGCAGTGTCTCTCAGAAGTCAAGATGGGCAGAGGATCACCAATTCTCCCAATGCTGCGGAGAAAGGAGTTTCTCAGAGAAAAAAATGCAAAGAGTTTGAAGGTTTGATGGTACGGGGTTGCATGAGTGCGTGTGGCATGGGCAGCTTATAATCTGGAAAGGTACCATCAATGCTGAAAGGTATATCCAAGTTCTAGAACAACATATGCTCCCATCCAGACGTCGTCTCTTTCAGGGAAGACCTTGCATTTTCTAACATGACAATCCCAGACCACATAATGCATCAATTACATCATGGCTGTGTAGAAGAAGGATCCGGGTAATCAAATGGCCAGCCTGCAGTCCAGATCTTTCACCCATTGAAAATATTTGTCGCATCATAAAGAGGAAGATTCGACAAAGAAGACCTAAGACAGTTGAGCAACTAGAAGCCTGTATTAGACAAGAATGGGACAACATTCCTATTCCTAAACTTGAGCAACTTGTCTTCTCAGTCCCCAGACGTTTGCAGACTGTTATAAAAAGAAGAGGGGATGCCACACAGTGGTAAACATGGCCTTGTCCCAACTTTTTTGATGCCATGAAATTTAAAATCAACTTATTTAAAAGTAGAGGGGATGCCACACAGTGGTAAACATGGACTTTTGATATGTTTTTTGTGTTGTATTCTGAATAAAATATTTAAATTTGAACCTTCCACATCATTGCATTCTGTTTTTATTCACAATTTGTACAGTGTCCCAACTTTTTTGGAATCGGGTTTGTACTGTACTTGGTGTAAAATTTCTTTACTGCAATTATTATTAATAATATATTTCATTTCATTTAGTTATATCAACGCAGTAAGCTACTTAAAGCTGTCCACATACGGTATACTCATCATTGTCATTCTACTTCACATTTTTTAAACCATGGCCTCGAGTGCATTTAGTATTCAAAATATTAAAAACCATTAGGACATTCATTTAACCCCAACAGCTTTTTCCAACACATTTTTGGTTTGTTACAGAACCATGCTGACATGAGGTTGAGTGTGTGAACACACACTCATAAACAAATGCTTGCTTTTGAAGGTACTTAAAAAGTTCAGCATCATGCTGCTGCTCTCTCAGCCAGCTCTAGTCTCCGCTGAGCTAAAGTCTCCTCTGAACCCTGTACCTGAACAGATGAGAAACAAAGTTTGTTCAGCATATCCCTCTAAAGGACAAACAGAGGGCAATTTAAAGATTGTGAATCAACAACCAGATTAATGCAAAATGCAAGATTAATGCAAGCACTGTCAATGTTCTTATATACAAATGTTTTGCTGTGGTATAATAATAATAACCCTTCAATATTCTCATCCCTGCAGGTTTATTTGGACAATGCATCACTGTGAGTACTAGAGAAAGCCTGCTGTAGTTTTAACAAGTGTAATGCCTGTGAAAGACTTCTTCAATCAAAACCTGACATGCCAATCCTTCATCCAGTCATCTAGGCTGAAGGGGAACATTGAGCTGATTGAATAGTTTGCTCTACAGCTTCATCCCTGCAGTGATTCTGTTCTCACACTGAACCTCCTAAAAAGTCAATGAGATGCTCAGCACACTAAATTAGTTGCTCTCTCACTCACATTGAATGGGAAGAGGGGAATATATAAAGAACATTCATAGAGCTGAGAAAAATTGATGTAAAAAAATATATGTATAAGCATAATGGACAATTACAAATATATATTCTAATTTTTGTATTTGGTGATACATATATATTACACAGCAATAATATATATATATATATATATATATATATATATATATATATATATATATATATATATATATATATATATATATATATATATATATATATATATAAAATAAAATAAAATAATAAAAATTCGATTTGTGTTTTTCATATCACATAGCTCACCCTGCCGTTTTATATAATTTGAACTTCAAAAGTTTTAGCATTCAAAATTATTATTATCAGCCATTTTTGATAATAATAAAATAAATATTTCTTGAACAACAAATCAGCATATCAGAATGATTTCTGGAGGATCATGTGACACTGAAGGCTAGAGTAATGATGCTGAAAATTCAGCTTTGATCACAGAAATTAACTGCATTTTAAAATACCTTACAATAGAAAAAAAGTAACTTTAAATTTTACGGGGTTTTTTTTTTTTTTTTTTTTTTTTTATAAACACCATATTAATCTTTCAGATTCTCAAAACTGTCAACGAGGGACATCAACACCTTCTCAAAACTCCACATACGAAGTGAATGCATCGATATGAGAGATATGGCTCCACTCTGTGATGCGTCCCATATCAGTCATATAGAATTGCTTGGCAGGTAGAGTGTGTAATGGTGGTACTTGTAAGTGACCCCAGGGATTGTATGAATCCATTTTCCACTACTAAATTGGCCTCTGCAATTGTGGGTCACAATTTGAGATACTGTGAGAGGTGCAGCAGACGTGAGAAGACACAATAGGATCCACCTCGGAAGCCACAATCACAATGTGAACTATAAGTAGCCTGTTAAAAAAATCCAAAAGGTCCAATTTGTCCTATCACAGCTTAGAGCAAAATGCACTGAAGAGGCATATCATAGAGAGCATAAGTGGGGACATCAGGGAGGAGAATCTTAGATAACACACATAAAGTTCTTTTAATGAACATCAGAAATGTGTCCCGATAAATCAGATTGTGATACAGAAGGGTTAGGAAATCAATTTCTCCATCAGATTGAACGTCTGATGTTGCTAAGCGAGAGAACTCATTTGAGAGCAATAAACAGAAGGGCTGTTATGTAAACTGTTGAATGAGCTAATCAAGATTTAATTGTGTTTAGACTGCTGTATGAAATCCACAGCAGATTGTGATCCATGGCTTATGAAGCGAAGGTTACAGATATTAGCTGAAACATGAGTGAGAAGTGAAAATAAATACCTTACATGTTGAAGAATTTCACTGTAGCTCATGGCACAGTGCTATTGCTACTCCTTTAAAATGTTGATATATCATCATACTCATAGAATGAATATTACTTTTTTTCTGTGGGATATATAGTAAATGATATTTTGAAGAACGTTTCAGCTGTTTTTGCTCATACAGTGACGCCATTGTATGGATAAAACAACACATATTTTTAAATAAATATCTACAGACAGAAGTAAGTCATACAGGTTTGAGTCGACATAAGTGTGAGTAAATGATGACAGAACCTTTATTTTTGTCTGAAATATATATTTTTTGTAAACAATAACAAATACTCATACAATGCTTTATGATCCCAGAGGAAAATGTTGAGACACGTTTCAATGAAATACCAACATTCCCAGATGTTACACTTTAAATTCCTTAATAAAATTATTCGATCAAACTGAAATCTTCTGACTTTTGATTGCAGAGATCTTCGCAAATTTGAGCAGTTTTTAACAAACCATCTCACATTTGTTCTCACTTTAGTCTCATTGTTTTGAGAAAAACAAAACAAAAAAAATCATTGTTAAATGAGTCAAATTAAAACCTGAGAAAATGTCGCTGCAAGACATCTGAACATTTAAGCACTAAATAACAGCAAGCAACACAGAAAATAATAGAAGGTACTATAATGTTCTGTTGTTTATTGTAAAATAGACGGCAGGGCATCCAATGGACTTTCTCTAATCTGCCATCACTGAAGGTCTACTGTAGGGCATTGGAGTGGAAAATAAGCTTGTATTTCCCTGATTTCCAACTCTTACAAGGAACAACGAGAGCAGGAGGGCTCAGCAAAGACTGGGGCACAGCTGCTTTGATTACAGGAACCCCCTTACACTAGCAGGCCACCTTTCAAACCATTTGTTTCCATTTGACTGCATAATCAAGGCCAGCATCTATTTTCTTTCTCAAATGTAGCACTGCAGTGCATACATTTCTTTGTTTCTTATGATTACTAGAGGTACTGGGGTCTGGACTCCAAGGTCCCATTAATAGGGCTATTACGCACTCTTCATTATTTCTGACCTGATGCTAAGACCAGCCATCTTTGAACCATGGGTCTTAGCTAGTGCCCAGCATCTCTGCATTAGGAGATCCTTTGATCCTTCAACTCTTTGAAAAGACAACCAGGTAGGACTCCTAAATGAACCACTCCAGACTCTAAAATGCATCAAAAAGCATATTGAGGAAACGGGATTAAAAAGAGCCAAACGTTGAAGAAATCAGGCCTTTCAGAATAAATGGCAGTGTTTCATCTAATAATTTTTGTAAATGGTCCTTTGTTATATCTAGGCACCCAGAAAAGCCTCCTGCTGAATCTATAGATTTTGAGGTTTACATGTCAGCATTAGCATGCTAATTGCAATTTTGTCTGCGGAGCTAAAAGAAAAAATGGAGGGAGGGAGAAAAAAGTACTTTGTTCGGCTAGGGCCATGGGATTTCTTTTTAATCTGCTGTTACAAATAGCTTGTTTTGTACAGAATTACCTTATGTCCTATGTATCTCACCTCAAGCAAGGGAGACAGTTTTGTGCCTGGTCAAATCACAATAGCTTTAGCAGAACAAGTTTGCAACATGATACTCCAGCCTTTATTTCATGTAAAGTAATTTATTACATGAAATTTATGCACAGACATTATGATAAACCTTGTGTTAAAATCATTTTACCTTTTTTTTATACAGTAAAATAAGACATTAATAGAGTAGTACAGTGATATACTGTAGTTCATTAACCAACCTGCGAGCTGTTTGTAGTTGTCAGGAACCTTTGTTAATACATAAATGAAAGTAGGGTTATACTTGACAGCCATCTTGATAACACCTGCCATTTCCTAGAATTCTATTTATTTAAATGTAGAAAGATCTAAATCTCTAAAACTGTTTGCTAAGCTTGTTTCAATAATGGTCAAATCACTTATTGGTAGAGTTCTTTCTCTAGCTACAATAAGGCCAAAACAGATATTCTTCAAGTTAGTCCAGCTAATGTACACCACACGTATGTTCTAGGGTGACCTTTTCAGGATCAAAATATTTTGTTGAAACTTAAACCCAATATCAACCTCAGCCCTATGCTGAACCCTAACCAAACCTTCTGGATGGCTGTTAGAAGTGCAACCAACATTTTATAATTTAAATAATTTACATAAAAATGGCTAAATCATAGAGAGAAAGACCTCGTATGTCAGCTTAGCCCCCGCTGAATAAACACAAAACGACAGAGGCCTTATCTGTGAGTCTGTCATCTCTTTTCACTCCTGTGACAGTATGCTGCAGTCTCAGAAACGGCACACACACAACATTGGGCTTAATGTCAATGAGCCATATCTGCCTGCAGTGCCTCCTCCACCTCACTCTCTGCACAAATGCCAGAGGTCACTCTTTTCATTCAGGCAGAAATCAAAATGATAATGGCGACTTGTAAAAAATTCTATTTGGATGTGCACATAGGCTACATCAGAAGGTGCTGACATGGAGTGGTTTGGGGTGCAGAGGGGTGTTAGCGATGTGGCTTACTGATAGCACACATCAAAGCTATAGAGCGAGGGGAATATGAGGTGGGGGTAGGGTAGGGTAGGACACAATGACTCTGTTCTGGGGCTGTTATAGTCAGCAAATGAAAATATACCAGGCACAATTTTACCGTTAATGCCTTGGCATTGAAACACGAGCTATTTACCATGAAAAAAGCACTCTGACTCCATCAGATCCATCTAAATCAAGCTTATGCAATGGATGCAGTTTGCGACATTATAGCCAGATAATGAAAAAAAAAACATGCAGAAAAAGAAATAAAGGCAATAATCAAATAAATCCTCTAGTGGACCATTAATAAATGTGAGCAGCACAAGGCCACTTCAGGAGACAATCAGGCAGCAGGGATTTGCTAAAATTGGGATAGTCACTCACCGGCTCCATTTTTTTTTTATCAGGCACGGTCGACCTGTTAATGCTGCATCGCTAACGAATAACCACCCAGAATGATTTTTTAAAACCAATTCCAGCCAAGTTTTTCACATAGAACAATTACTAAAGATCTCGAGTATGATTCACTATGCCATTCATATGAAGCAAGCTCATTTAAGAGGACAGTGGATACCAGCCCCACATTATTGGATAAACACAAACTGAATCCTTACAATATCTGCACCCATATTGCTAGACTCGACCACTGAGCCGTCTTTCATATGAGAACTCTAGGTATGACTTGGACATGTAGGATCAATCCTTGTTGATTTTGGAAAAACATTCCTAAACCCGGAACAACCTCCCCTGTTCCTGGAGAGCTACCTTCCTGCAGGCTATAGTTCAAACCCTGCTCCAATGCACCAAAGTCAAAAATTCCGTACACCTTGTTTAGCTGGGTGAAGTGTCTAGGGATGGAGCTAAACTTTGCAGGAAGGGAGCCCTCCATTAGCAGGGTTGACTGCCCTAGCTATAAACTGGAAATCAGATTTTAGTTTTTGGTTTAGGATTGAGGTTAAAGTTTGGGCTAAGGCTTGAGACTTGTGAAACATTCTTACTGATCTATCATTAGGGGTAATTAATGCATATGTTTAGATCAGGGGTGTCCAATCCTGCTCCTGGAAGGCCACTTTGCTGTAGAGCCTAGCTCTTCAACCATACTCCTGGAGACCCCACTGTCCTCTAAAGTTTAATTCCAACCTACATCTCAACCAACCTTGATTAGCTGGTTCAGGTGTCTTTAGATTAGGGTTGTAGCTTAAAGTCTGCAGGACAATGGGTCCCCAGGAGCAGGGTTGAAGACCTATGCTGTAGAGTATCAACCCTAACTAAACACACCTGAACAAGATAATTGTAGCCTTCAGGATTACTAGTAATTTCAAAGCAGTTGTGTTGGAGCAAGCTGGACCTAAACCTTGCAGAAAAGTGGCCCTCTAGGTAAAGGATTGGACACCCCTGGCCTAGGGCAGTGCTTCTCAACAACATTCCTGGAGGAAGTTCAAGGTTGTTCACTTGCAGATGTCACATTACCTTAACAAAGTGAGCTTCAAGTGAAGTATGTGCATCTGGTTAGGTGCAGGTACTGTTGATGTTTGGCTTTCACACACCCACAGGGCTTAAGAACATATTTTTCTTCTATGCACAGCATTCGGCACTCCGCATTGTTGCATTATAATCGCATTACTCTTTCATAACCGAGATCTTATCCACTTAAGGTATCTGCAGTATAATAAAGCCAACACAGCACTGGCCTTTCCTGATGGGTGATACCGAATACTGCATGCTTCATCCAGGTCTCTCATTTCATTAGCTATTCTATGAATTTCCAATTAGGCTGAGGGCAACAAGACAGGGCTTTCAGGTCTTTTGTCACAGGGGACGAGCAGGCCCTGTTCAGGTACTATTACAAAGTACTGCTCCTGTGCACCTTTGTTAGAGGAATGGCATTGTCTGGGAGGAAAAACATGCCAAACGTGAGCTGCTGTACCCTCTGAGTATTCCATTAAGAGAAAAAGGAGAGTGCAGATAATGAGAGTCCACATCGGCTGAGCCAAACACCTAGACAGTACTGTAAGGAAGAGGCCTCATATCAAAGCAACTCCCGTTTTTTGCTTTATCTCTCTCTCTCTTTCTTTTATTTTTCTAGTTTATCTGCTCTTATTTGGTTTGTACTGGTTCCACGCCATAGCAATCCTCTGGACAAAAAAGTCTGCCTCTGATTATTATTAAACCTTAAGGCAGGCATCATTATTTTTTCAGCTAGTCCTTTTTTGTAATGCGCAGACAACACCTTTATACCTTCCCCAGGGGCCCAAGCTCCCCATCTCTCTGTGATCTTATTAGCATCCCATCTCTTCCTGCCTGCTGACCAAACTGCACTGCTATGCACATTCTGTCTCTCTGACCTCTGTGTGGATGGAATTCATTTGGCCTTTCCGTCTTCTATTTCTTTGAGCTGATTTGGCTTAAGCAAGCAGCCGGCCATGGTTATTTCAGATAAACACTATTAAAGAAATATGGACAGTAGAAATAGGATGGAGGATAAAAGATTTGGGATATAGGTGTGCTTCAAAGAAGACTCATCATTTGCTTATTACATTCTGAATGCTGTGTGACTGCTTTGGTCATGTTTACTTCATATGCTGGCAAATTTCTTTTATTTTTATTTTTTTTCCGGAAAAGCTTAGCCTTGACAGTAATTATTAAATCAGTCCAAATAATACATATTTTATGTTATTAAATAATTAAAAAAGGTTAGGTAGAAAAAAAAAAAAAAAAACATTAACAGCAGAACTGTGTACTGTACACTGCTGGTAAATGCTAGATGTCCTTGGTAGTGCTGAATGCGTCAACATTATTACCAAGACAGAAAATCAAAGGGTCACAAAGAACTAACTTGTGACAGAATTTATTAATAATCTGGAAGTTAATCAGGCTAATACTATTATGAAAATAGTGGGTCTGAGGTTGTATGCATGTAATTTATTTTGAACCTTTGAATGGTCTCCTTCAGCACTCACCTGATTTAAGGCCTGTTCACACCAAGGACAATAACTGTAAGGTTTTAATAACAGCTCTAATTCTATGACAATAGCCAAGTCCCACACACCACAGCTATAACAATAATGATGCAGAGCAACAATATTGTTGGAATCACTTTCGGAATGTTTTTTTTTTTCAGTTGATGAATGATAAAAACATTGGCATCCAATCAAGACC
Source organism: Cyprinus carpio (assembly GCF_018340385.1). Taxonomy (NCBI): domain Eukaryota; kingdom Metazoa; phylum Chordata; class Actinopteri; order Cypriniformes; family Cyprinidae; genus Cyprinus; species Cyprinus carpio. Next base: position 38,588,710 of record NC_056578.1, read on the forward strand.
CACCTGACTTTAAAGAGTTCAGCATTTAAAGTGATACACGACACAACTGCAGCATATGCTTATAATAAATAAAACCTTATCGTCCCTTGGTGTGGATGCCAAAATAGTTACTGTTACTGTTGTCATTATCTTTCTTGGTGTGAATGGGGCTTTAATCATAAATCACCTGACCATGCTAATACAGTACAAGAAAACAATTAAAACAATGTCCTTTGTCTTTCTATTGTTCATGGCATAACTAGTATTTGATGCATCTATATACAAATTTTTTTTTTTTTTTTTTTTTGAAAAAGCTGATTGTTAGGGTGCCCTGCAGGTCAATGACAGCTTATTATTAACTTATTTAAAAATACATAGAAAAATACTACAAATAACAAATACAAATACTATGTCTTAAATATACCTCTTCTACAATTAACGTTTTTAATTTAAGGGAGTTTATTTTTTCATTAAGCTTTGAAATATCATGGTTGTTATTTCTTAAAAAAATAACAGTATTACAAAACTTATTCATTGTGTATTAATATGTGAAAAACTTGTCTGCCAAATTAAGGTTATGTGGTGCAACCAACTTCCATAAAAATAAATAAATAAATAAATCTGTTCATAAGTAATACTCTCATTGACACTAACTAATAAATCTAAAAGATAGATAGACAGACAGACAGACAGACAGACAGACAGACAGGCAGGCAGGCAGGCAGGCAGACAGACAGACAGGCAGGCAGACAGGACACACAGACAGAAAGACAGACAGACAGACAGAAAGACAGGCAGACGGACAGACAGGACAGCAGGGCAGACAGACAGAAAGACAGGCAGGCAGACAGACAGAGAGACAGACAGGTAAACAAAAAGACAGACAGACAGACAAGCAGACAGACAGAAAGACAGGCAGGCAGACAGACAGACAGACAGACAGACAGACAGACAGACAGACAGACAGACAGGACAGACAGACAGACAGACAGAGAGACAGACAGACAGACAGACAGACACAGACAGACACAGACAGACAGAGACAGACAGACAGACAGATGACAGACAGACAGACAGACAGACAGACAGAAAAACAGACAGACAGACAGACAGAGAGAGAGAGAGAGAGAGAGAGACAGGCAGACAGATAGACAGACAGAGACAGAAAGACAGAAAGACAGGCAGACAGATAGACAGACAGACAGACATTGTTGGTCAGGTGAAAGTGACACTGAGGGACAGCTATAATAATTAATATTTAAAATATAAAATATTTGTCATAATAAACATTAAAATGGTTTATGATTATTTTCAACTTTAAGACTGAAAGTCTAGTTTGGGTACAAGGGTAAAACAAGTAGAGGATGTTCTGTGCTGCTCTGTAAAGGACTCTGGACTTGATGCAGCAGTTGAATGATATACAGAGGCAAGCTCAGGCGAGAGCTGTCCATTAGTTACAGGGTCCTGTAAAGTTGGGACTGCAGTACATTATTTTCAAATGCATCAGTCAGCGTGGTGCAGTACAGATAAATTCTAATGTCTCGGATCTGTAATGCACACTCTCACCACTGCTATATTACGCGATGGGTTAGAAGGGCAGTGCAGGAGAAGGGGAAAAAATGTAATTTATTTTTCACTGTGGCCAGTGTTCTTCCCATTAGCTTCAAACATGAGATAAGTTATAGCTTTTAACAAGCACCTTTAGCCACCAGAGTACGCTGCACACAATGCCGTGGCGCTGAAAATGAGATTTAGAGGTAAAGATAGAGAGGGAGAGGGAGAGGTCAATGATGACCCCATGTATGGCCCATGAGTGTGACATGGCACAAGGACAAATATCATCACACTGATAAGTTCAATAAACGTCAGTACTGCGAAAACTCACAGTATTGTCATTACAATATACTGCAACTAGATTTTTACATTGTATGAAGACAATGTGGATGATTGTTAGGGTGATGATCACTGATGGTCAATCAATGATCTATTCATTTATTTAAAAATACATACAAAATTACAATGAATTAATTGTATGTGTATTTATATATGTTGTTTATTTAATTATATATTTTTTTATTTATGGGTTAGTGTTCGGAGTATGAATTGTGTTGGTTGTAATGATTTGCAAATTAAATAAATTAATTTGCATGGTACTGTATAAGGAAAATATTACAATTTACTTGATGGTTATACCACAACACATTTTCAATAATGGTAAACTCTATTTGTGGTGTAACTGTCTTTCCAAACTACATAAAACAATCATGAATATAAAGAAAGTTTCTAAGAACCTGCCACATTAAACTGAACATCCTCAAGCCATCGCTCTTTGACCACAGGCAATTATGACCCATGTGAAGTCTATATGATATTATGGTCCATAGATATGGCTTGGGTCTTTATTTCAATGTAAATATTTAAGATTTCATTGCGCTGTTTATCATAAACAACATGATCTGAGGTATTTTTATGTCTACAACACAAATGGTGCAAGACAAGACTTTCACCATTACTGATCAGAGGTTATGAAACAGCTCTGGGAATCACTTTGTGTTCAGCAGACTTCCAAAAGAGGGGGCTAGACAATGAACTGAACTGCTGTCCCCAAGCCTGACAGCTGACATCATCCGACTCCCTGCCAGAGCGCATCTCATATGTGTGTATGTATGGACTGAGGCCAAGGTTATCACAGCATAACCCAGAGGCAACAATTTGACAGTCTATTAGTGAGTATTCAATGACTGATGAAACAGACATTATACTCAACAGAGCTCACTTCAAATTCACTTCCCTCTACACAAAATGCTTGAGAAAAGAAAGGGGGAAAAAAAGCACATCCCCGTTCCGATCTCTAAAAGATAAATGGGCCTTTCAATCAAATCCAGTTCTAGTCGCACTGCATACATCTTAGTGTCAATTATTGACAACTGACTAATTAGTTGTGCCCTTTTTAAGCCTTTCTCTTAGTTTGTAGCTGTTTAAATATGCTAAATCAATAACAGCTTTAATGCTCCACCATCGTCTGCCGACGTGTAGTCCAACAATATAGCAAAGCACATCTATCAAAGAAATGAAAATTTTCACTCAAATTAGCATCAACTTTTCATATTGCATAACCGTTTTAGACTGTGATCCTCATCCCATATGAAGCTATAACTCAAAAATCAATAAACATTTGTGATCATAGGTGTAGTTTACTGAATATATAATGACATTTACACTTGCCAATATAAAATTAAAAATATGCATTATGGAAAGCAGAAAATGCAAATCAGCAATGTGAAGATTATATTTTGTATTTTTACTTTAGGCAAGTCAATTAAATTTTTTAGACAATAAAAAACTATTTAGAGGACAATAATAGAGAGAAGTGGGCAATAGGATCAGGATATGACACGGGCCAGATTAAAACATGTATTCCAGTGAGCCAATAGCTAATAAAATAACTATGAAATGGACGTATAGCAGTGTGTAACATATATCTTAATGTAATGGATTATCGAAAAAGAGGAAATTGTAGGACGGGAGCTTGATTCTATCCATCGGTCGTTGATTGGGTTTTGAAATGTAGGCTTTGTACTCACAAACGGAGGCAGATGAATGCACTGGATGGACTAAATAATTAGAGAAATCCGTCATATGTAATCAGAGAGTCTGTTTTATGATAGTAAGATATGCCATTTTGATTCAAAATTATGAGGTAATTATTTTTTTTTTAAATGAAGCATGCACCAATGGAACATTCAAAACAAAACTAATAACGTTTTTTTTTTTTTTTTTTTTTTTAATAAAATTTTTTATTTCATGCAAAACTTGAATACTGTGGGCAAGTATACCTTTTGTGGCGACAGCATTGACAAAAACAACAACAACAAAAAAAATTTCAATTAAACAAATATCTGTTATTTGAGCTGTAAAGTCAATTTGCTTTGTTCTAAAACATACTATGCTTGTACAATCTTGCATCTTTTACTTGGTTTGGTTCATTTTCACAAAGCAACATTTCAAAATTGTAAATAATTGGATTTATTCCTTTAAAGTTGTGTTCACATGTGCACAATTTCAGAGAAATTTTCAAGAAGATGAACTGTCTATTATGAATAGTGTTGCAATGTATAAAACTCACACAGGAGTCACTGTCAAACCATGCAGCTTTTTGTTGGTCAGTGCTGCAAATCTAAGTGACCAACCTGAACCCGTTGCGAAATTCACACGGGGAAATCTTTCATGCTCATGTAAAATTCCCAGTTGGATTCCTATTAAATGACTGGATTTTGCTCATGAAAACAAGGAACACCTGCATGTGTGCTGCTCATGCCAACATTAGCAAACAAGTGTGCCTGCTTGTTTACATGTTTGTAACATGATCATCACCTGCCCATGTCAGGCCTGAGCATCGCGTCACCTCATTCTCTTGCCTCATCATGTGTCAGCTCTGTTTACCACACATGGGCAGAAAAAATGAATTATGGAGGGGCCGACAAGATGCTCTTAATTACAGATCTTACAGATCTTACAATTACAGTGAATTATTAAATCCTTTGCTTATGTAGGCGTTTATGGTATGCTATAGTTAACATAACTGCCTAACCAAGCATTAGATACCCTCAGGGGTATCTGTGTGTTTCAGGTCCTCCTTACGCTCAGGCAGGTTCAAAACACTGAATAAAGACAAATGGGAACGCATGGGCTTTTCCATTTAGCAGATGGAGAGTAGAGAAACAGGGACGAGTTCATGCACTGCATATGCAACAATACACGATAGTGGCTGTTGTCATGTAAATACTGGATCTGTTGCAATTCCTATAATCCTTTAACTACATTGAAAAGAAGATAGAAAATTTATATTGCATTATAAGATACATGGTTTTAGTAGTGTATCACACACAGACAAGGCAATCCTAGAATTCAATGCAACAAACTTAAATGTTCATTTAAGACTGTGGACACAATCCAAAAAAAAAAAAAAATTCTAAATGTGTTTTATTTAGGAATGAATAATAATGGACAATAGTTTTGAACTGGACTATTCAATCTAACTCACTGAAAAAAAAAGAAAAAAAAAAACCGCCTGTAGTGATATTTCCGCAAAATAATATTGCTTCGTTGTTCATTGACAAGTTGCGCAAAACATGCGCAAATGATTGTGGTTTTGCGCAGCTTGTCATTGAACAGCGGCTCTGTGTAGTAAGTGCTGCTCCATGTGAAAGCACGCACATGATGGAGATTTACAGCTGATTACATAACCGGCTTTACTGACAGGATCCGCATTAAATATTGCATGTGATTTATCGTGCAACCCTAAGCCATACACATGCAGACGGACACCTCAACTAGTGCAAAACCCACAAACTTGGTTTGAAAATATGTAGTTGTGTACATCTGACACCTGAAGTGCATACTGAATGTTACTGCATCATCAAACACAAAGCAAGCTGCTCCACTCCTTCTACCTGTGAATGGATGATTGTTTACTTGAAGTGTTTTGAGTCACTTACTGTATGTGATTACCATAATAGAGAGCAGTCTAGGTCCTTTTGTAGAACGCCAATCTCCATCTTTTCCAAGGGCCACCTCAAATATTTGTAGCCTGGGCCTATTTGTGTCTTAGTGCTCTGTGGAGCTGTTACTCTGCACGCTAAAACCTTCACACAGCTGAAGCTAGAATGCCAGTTTTATGAGAGAGCATCTCATGAAATAAATGCTTGCCAAGTGACATATAGTGTGGGGTCAAGGTACACAGTGAATGCAAAAAGCACATGTGGATTGGGCCGTAATCAAGTACCATGTCTCATTCACTCTTGAGTGGTACAGTATAAAAGAGCACATTTGAAGTGCCTGACCGAACTGAATGGAACATGTTATAAGTTGGACGTATATGACATTAGAGTTATTGTGTAGCACTGACCCTGGGTGGGTTTCAATATAAATATCTTGCGCATTCATGAATAAATTGAAATAAACGTGGAAAACAAAACGAAAAGACACTACATCATTTGTCATAAGAGTTCTGAGAGGGTCTCTTGCATCTTGTACTTGACCCAATATCAGAACCTAACTAATCCCATCCAAGCTGTTTTTTATCCGTACAATAAAAGTGGATGGAGACCAAGGACATCTATGGTCACCATTCTCATTTTCATTAAAGGGAAAGAGCAGCTTTGACATTCTGCTAAATAGTTCCTTTCATATAAGTTTGGAATGACTTTGGAATGAAAGATAAAAGATATAAGATATACATACATATGTGTGTGTATATATATATATATATATATATTAGGGCTGGGCGATATATCTAATATATAATCATGCGCATCTAGGTAGATCACTGGACGCTATATCTATATCGCGATCATTATCAGGCGCATACATCTGCGATAAGATCACTGATAAGCTGCGCAGTGATATACGCTCTGTCATTAAAATCATTTGAAAGCAGGCGATACGATCTAGTGGTAAAGACCCACGCGACTATTGCGCATGATCTTGTCAGTGATCTACGGCCCTGCCCTATTAAATGCCGCTCCATTTGAAAGCAGGTGATGGCGATTTAGCGGTAATCAGGGAACCAGATTTACTGACTAGATGCGCATGATCATATCGTTAGATATATCGCCCAGCCCTAATATATATATATCTTCTGATGGCTACTTCCAACAGGATAATGCACCATGTCACAAAGCTCAAATCATCTTAGACTGGTTTCTTGAACATGACAATGAGTTCACTTTACTCAAATGGCCTCCACAGTCACCAGATGTCAATCCAATAGAACAGCTTTGGGATGTGGTGGAATGGGAGATTCGCATCACGGATGTGCAGCGGACAAATCTGCAGCAATTGTGTGATGTTATCATGTCAATATGGACCAAAATCTCTGAGGAATGTTTACAACACCTTGTTGAATCTATGCCACGAAGAATTAAGGCAGTTCGGATGGCAAAAGAGGGTTCAAACCGGTACTAGCAAGGTGTACCTAATAAAGTGGCCAGTGAGTGTATATATATACCTATATATATATATATATATATATATATATATATATATATATATATTATCTATCAATCAGACCCATGTAAGCTGCTTTCATTACAGAATAACAGTAGACACCTGGCACATTGGAACATACATAAAATAAAATAAAACAAAACAAAGATCCTTACATTATGCAGAGTCCTGTTAATTTTTAAATATATGTAAATATTTAAAAATATATTCATAATAAAAAATTATACATGATGTTAATAATAAGCCAGCGAAAGGGAACAAAGAGGGCAGTTATTTACTATTAACAAACAAAAGTTGGTTTAGGATTAGTTTGGGAAAGTGCATGAAGGGTAGTCTACCCATAGAAACTGATTGCTGTTGATTTTTTTGTATCAGTAATAGAGTTGCGTGTACATTAACATTACATAATAGTAGGAGTATAACGGTATAGATTGCTCGGTTCACGGTTTTAGGAAAAAAAGAGCTATTGTCATATTAAAAAACAATGAAAATAATACCAAATAATCAAACTAAATGCAAAAGCACAAATAAATACAACAAAGCAAAGATACAAATAAAATAAAACAGTGTTTTTCAGGTTTTTCAGGTACAGAAATTAAAAAGTTAACAAATGTAAAATGACTGCATATTTCACTGTTTAAATTAAAGACAATCCTTGTTGAAGTTACAAATACTATTCAATCAAGAGAAGTGAGTGATTTCCTTGTCTTTTGTTGTTTAACAAACCCAGACAGCAGGGATAGACTGCTGTTCCTTTGAGACCATTGTACGTACCAAGAGTACCGCGTTTCGTACCGTGGGTTGTGTATCACATTTAGTTGGGTGAGTTTGAATATCATTACACCCCTACATAATAGTTAACATAAATTTCACATTTAAAATGAAAATTTTTACATTTATACATATACCAATTCATTTTAATTAAAATTAAAGTGATGTGACATCCTTAAGAAAGAACTAACATGATATAAAATGGACAAAAGAACACTTAGAAATTAAAATTAAGCAAGATAAAAAATAAATAAATAAATAATTCATTAATACTATGTTAACAGTGCAAATGTTTACAAACTTGTTTTAAAGCATTTGGAATCACAAAATCATAATCCATTATTTATCTTAAAAGCATCATCAATTTTGGTGTAGTGCTGCCATCATTGCCAAACACCAGCTACAGTATGAAGCGTGTAATGATTCTCCTCATCATGAAAAGATGCAATATGAAACGTCACAATTACAAAAACAGACCTTAGGAAAAACCTTGGTGAAAGATAGCGACAAAAAAATAAAACTTAAAGGACATGATTTTCACAAAGCAACTGATTACCACAGACTACAGAAACATTTGTTTAGTGCCAACAGTGTGAGGCTGTAGTATTTTTTAGATATTTTTAATAATGAAAATTAAAATGAAACCAGCCAGATTCAAACTTGGGTTGCACACAGTGAGCACTTTGTCAGGGCACGACTGTGATGAAACACAGCTTTCAGTGCTGACTGAACTAACACATTTTCTCTGTTGAAAACTATCAAAAGCTGCTATTTAAAATTGCATCTCTAAATTATATTAGGCTATTTAAAATTTAAACCTCATAAATATACAAAACTGTAAAATGCGATGTCCAACTGACTGTGGTCAACTAAATTACATAAAATGAAAATGAATTACTGATAATAAACTAAACAACATGCAATTAAACGTGGTGCTGGCATGGCTCCTCTCGTCTTATCAATCACTGTGTACAAATCTTCATTAGTGTCCTTCGATCATCGCAGTCAAGTGCTACACAAGAAAAGACTAGAGATGCTTTTTACACATAAAGACAATCAAGGCTACACACTCCACTGTTGAGTTGAAAGAAGAATAAATTTAAAGGTGTGTGAGAGAGTATGCATTAACACTGTCTCTCCAAAAGTCCATTTTCAAGTTAATAAGAGACAATTATATATATATATATATATATATATATATATATATATATATATATATATATATATATATATATATATAGAAAAATTAAAGGTTGTTTATCTGTTTATGTTAAAATAGATTTTATAAAGCATGCTAATCTTTCTGCTAGAAGAGGTCTGACTGAATGGCTTCATCAGTATGCAAACAAATAATGAACTGTCTGCTTCGCATAATTAAGACGATGGCTTAACAGCAATGTAAAAAAAAAAAAAAAAAAAAAAAAATTAATTACTGAATTATACAGTGTTCCCAATAATAGCACTAATTTTTACAACCACATAGTATCATTTTTTTGTTGTGTATGCGAGTGCATTGTTCTCATGCAGTGCAGTTTATGGATAATGTTTCACACCACACAGTGCACGAAATTTCTTTAAAATGATGTTAACCTGAAACATTACCATGATATACATCAAGAATGTTTCCATCTCATGAAGAAACTGTTAATGTTTACACTAGCAAAATATTTAATTTCTAGTTGCTACTCAAAAAAAGTCACCAATAAATAAAATAGTTAACATGCAATGTTCCATTTTTTTTTTTTTTTTTGCAATAAAATGAAGTAAAATGATTTGAAACATATTTTTGAAACTAGATACATTTTTGCAATTATATTAGCTAATTCCCGAAATGCAGCATTAGATATGTTGCAGTACAGTATTTTAGTACAGCGTATACTGTAAATGATTTTTATTACTGACACAATGTTTCATTTTACTTTCTGTAACTTAAATTCCTATTTCAATGTCTCTCCTCTTGGATGCCACCTTAAAGGTAGTGTCCACTCATTAACAGCTGACTCATGCTGGAGATAAATGAGCAAGCGTTTTTATTCATACAAATGGTCTTTAACTTGTTTGTTTTTCTCTTTTTGAATTCAAGAAACGACTGTGTTCATTTTTAAGGAAAAAGAACAAATGTCATGTGAGGTATTTAAATGCTTTAATCTCCTTTCTTAGCCAAACTACATTAAAACTTGTCTGTCTTTGGTTTAACAAATGAAGGAATAGTAAATGAGGATACATATGCTTACAGAAGCATCATGTGACAATAAAATGAGAAAGCTTGATAATTGAGCAAGTTATAGTGATGCTATTTTGGTTCTGTATGAATCCTACTTTATAGTTCAGAAATGTTGTGTATTCATTAAAATCCCATTCACATTTATTTTAACAGTTGTTAAAAAATATACAAAAAGAAAAATGTAAATATATATATATATACATATAAAAAATGAAAAAGAAAAGAAAAATGCATCTTCTCTTAGCCCATTAATTCAAGAAACGTCTTTGAACAAAAAAAAAATACAAAAATTCTCCACAAATCTCATCAGTATGCAAGCGAATAATGAAACGTCTGCTCTGCATAATTAAGATGAAGGCTTAACGGCAATGTAAAGAAAAAAAAAGGGAAAGAAACTGCTATTATCCCAGATTTTTTTTTTTTTTTTTTTAAATTACAGAGAGCTCCCAATTACATCACGCGAATATTCACAACCCAAACGAAATCATATCTTCAAGCAAAAATTTCCAGGCGAATGAAACGAATGTGGATAATGATCTCGGCACTTTAATTAACAACGGCTCTCAGAATCTTAGAGCAGGAGACCCGATGAGAGAGAGCGCCACAGCCAGTGTTTCTCTCTGAAACCAAGGACAACAGCTCCAGCCCCGTTTAGGCTCTGGGTACCCCTTCATACCCCTCCAGATGCCCACACACTGCTCCGAGCAGTTGCCTGACTGCCACACGACCTCTGGATCATCAGTCTTAGTAGTCACGTAGGGTTCAATGGGCTCTCAAAGCAGTTAAGTACACAACTGGCTGTATAATTCTGTGGAAATATTACAGAAGGAGTAGAGAACATCCCTAGGGCAAAGAGTAATCCGGGTAAGCAAATACAATGTCATGCCAACTTCATCCCGATCCAAAGGAAATAGTTCCAAAAACAAAATATGGGTGAAATCCTGAAGTTGTCCTGAAGAATCCTGACTTGATTGCAAGTGAGAAAAAAAAATCAACCGAAGGATGTTCTCTTTGAACGGAGGCCTTGCAAAGAACAACATGAAAAACAAAAAGATTATCACTTTTCCATTCGACTGTCCCATTCCACACACCCTCCCTCTGCTTTGTCTCAATGTGTCACATTAGGGAGAGAACACGTATGCAAAACAGGCCGTTGATTACGAGAAGCCGAACACAAAAGGTAAGAATGGGAGGAATTAGCACATCCGACGACAACGACAGCGTTGGTCCTGCTCTTGCCGTTGCTGTGCTGGCCAAGGCGGCATTGGCATTCCTGGGTGCTGGAAGAGCCCGTACTCTCACATACTTACGTACTCATGCATTAACATTTCCTCATGAAGCTTCTCTCTACATCCCTCTCTCTCCCTCTCTCTAGCTAAGCTGCACTATGCAGCCAACATCACGAATGACTCCGCAGACACTCCTTTGGGGGAAGAGGCAAAGCTGGCAGCTCCTCAGAGGGGCACACGCCCAGCCAAGTGGGCAGGACGGCACCCACTAGTGTGGGGAGACAGCAGGGAACTTCCAACTTCCCCCTAAATGAGGCTTGTTGACATTTGCATTCCCCTTTTTTGTCATGCTAACGTGTTTAATTGTTTTAGGAAAGTGCCTTCTGCTCCCGCCCTTTTGAAAAGCAATTTATTGTGCCACTTTCCCCATATCTGCCATCCGCACATCCCCTCCCCTGTCTCCTAGCCACCAGCTGCCAAGTTTTCTCACTCTTTGATGGTACACAGCCTGTGAGAACGCACTTTATGTTTGTTCTCTGTGGGCATGGTGCTTCTCATCTTTACCAGTTTGAGAAGAAGAACAGAGAGAAATAAAAAAATAAAAAATAAAAATAAATCTTCTCTTTGTAACTTATGGGAACACTCTGAGACAGATGCAGACACTCATAAATTATATGCTTCATTTGCATATTCCTGGCATAAGACATTATGCAAATAACAGACGATTTGCATAATGGATTCCTCTTGTTGCCTCCGAAGCCTTGTGCTCCTTTTTATTTAATAATGAAAAAAGCAAAAGACGAGAAAGTGGAAAGAATGTCGCATCGAGCTTTGCTGGAGCCATGTGTTGCAGTGCCCCGAAGCACACACACATGCTGTTTCCCAGAAAAAAAATGCAGGGCAATACTTGCCATGGAATACTCACAGTGTAATGCAATTCAAAACTTGATCTTCCAGAGTTACATTTTCTAATTAAATGATGTGTTTAAGAATAAAAAATAATACTGCGTGCAAAAATAAGATGTGGTGATTGTCTAACGTGCATCATTTATACATCTAAATGAGTCAGTGATAGCGTTTGCATGTGAGTACTGCCGTAGACTAATTAATTGCTGAGAGGAGACCAAGTTAAGGGGGAAAATCACATGATTAAATAATTCAAAACAGCCTTGTGTTTTTAGCCTCGTCAGCTCCAAATAGACCAACACACAAACACACACACACACACACACACACACACACACACACACACAAAAGAGCGGAGATGCAAGTTGTGCAATAATTTTTGATAATTACACTTTTGATAATTGCTTAATCAAATATGACCGACACTGTTAATTTAGCGGTAAACTGCAGAAACATTCCCAATGACGCTCACATAAGACGGAAGATAATTAAGTGCAGATAAAAAGTTCACTACTGTGATTAAAATAAATGGCACACTCTTCAAATGTGGTTGTTGAATGTTATGAGAAATCCCCAGAATTAGAACAAAATTAAGACATAAACAGAGACAGAGATTTTAGTGGATCAGGAAAAGACCGTATGGAAGGGTGACTGAGAGGAAAAAAAGGTGGGAGGTGGTTATGAGGAGGACTTTGATTATTTATAACAAAATGCCATGCAACATTCTGTGCAGAGATCAGATGGCAAACGTCAACTGTGATCAGCTATAGTCCAATAAGCAGCCTCCTTCCCAACATACAGAGGAGCAAGGGAGCTGTTCACCTCAGATGCTGGGCTGCAGGGCTTTGAACACCTCCATGGAGGGAAGGGCAAAGCAGACAAATGGGCGATGCCAGGGTAATAATGCTGTGGGTCGGGCAGTGGGGTAGCCAGCCTAAGACAGATGTTATGGGCAATTCATCAGCTCTTAGAATCAATTAACCCATATGTTAATTAATGTCAGGCTTATGGAATAAAGTTGGGGGGGGCGGCAGGGGGATGTGCTGGCAGAGCTGAAAGCGATGGAGGGGAGGGTACGAAAAGACGAAAGAGGATAGGGGATGGGTGAGCGCGAGAAACAAGCTGCGAATGCGAATTGTAGCAGTGAAAAGCTGGCACGGTGCCATCCACTCAGTGGCAGCACCAAGGCAGACTGGTGCTCGCTCTTGGGGTGGGGGGGGGGGGGGGCGTGGGGGGGTTGGGGGGGGTGGTGGTTAGACACAAGAAAAAGACCTACGCCATTTGGTTCATTTTGGCAAAGAAGAATGGTCTTTTTTTAAGCTATGTGTTTACAACTAGATTAAAAGTAGGATTGCTGGTGGGGGTTCTTGAGTACGAGGCTAAACCTCAACTCAAAGCGAAAAGGAAAAGGAGGGGAATACCATCTGCTGCTCGTGATTACGGAATGTTGGTGACGTTCAGTGTGGAATTTAAGGAAGGGAAGAAGTCGATAATGCCTGCCTGGCATCGGAGTGGGAGAGACAACATAAGCGGCATGAAGTCCTTGCACGCCATCGCAATGGACGCCAATGGCAGTCGAGTAAAACCACACCACCCTACGGGACTGTAAAGGTAGTAAGTGACAATTTTAGGGAAGATGGCAATGGTGGCGCTGTCCACCGAATGGCATTGGAGGCGGGGCAAGAAGAAGCGCCTCCCTCTCTCTTCCTCGCTTTCTTCTCTCCTGCAGCATATTTTCCTGTGCCAAGCAGGCAGTCTGCCAGCCAGGCAGCAGATGCCATGCCAACTTCTTTGCTGGCAACCATGCCGCAGACACCAGGCGGATACATGTGGCACATTTCAGCGTCTACGGATCCGTGGTGATACCTTTTCTGGAGATGCCAAGGTGTTTTTTTGTTGAACAGGATGCCAGGATCATTGCAGTGGCATCTGTTGTGGAAAGATGGAAAAGGTGAACATGTATTTGCCCGATGCGGTCGGTTGGCAAAGATAACTGGAATCAAGAACAAACAAAGACAACGGTGGTGCTTTTGTTGACTAATTAAACAGAAAAGTTTGCGCAGCTAATTAGCACAACGGATTCAATAAGGCAATGAGGCAGCTGTAAATGAAAGCAAATTGGCGCAAGAAAAACAAGACAAAACAAAATTAAAGCAGCAAGCTGTTATACGAAAAGGGGAGGTGTTCATCTTTTTTGTGCCAATCCCACTCCCTATACTACTTAATTTTGATCTATCTGAACCACCACTTCTTGTCAACCGCCTGCCAACCAATGCAGTGAATGTCTACCACGGTCATTGCGGCGTCAGATACTGCCAATCTGCCAATCGCCTTTCAACACGAGAGGACCTGGGGGACGGTGCCAACGGCAGAACAGCAGCTGTTTACAAAAGCTCAAAAAAGGGGGCAAGAAAGAGAATCAGCAAACATGAGGATGCATACTAATGAGCCAGCACATAAAATTATAATCAACTAACCAGATGGGGTTTAATTTATGCATTTTCTCTTAACGACGCACTAATTGTTTTAATTCATTCAACAAAGAAAAGCATTTTTTTCTCCACTATCTGGACTTTTTCAAGTGTGGATCAAGATCGACTTTTTAAAAAGCAAAATAAGAAGAGGAAATACAAGAAGTATGAAACTCCACTTCAGCAGCAAGCAAGGCTATGCCAGAGAGGGAAGGAGGAGGAAAGCGTGTACGATTTATCTACATTCACAGCAATCACCAGGGAGATGAATGGCTAAGACTGTAGATTCTTTACGCCATCAACCCGTATGGGAGACAAGAGACAAGTGGGGTGCCACCCACAACAGCCAAGCAGGAACCTGATGGAGGGGGCACAGAATCACACCATCAGACTCTTTGGGGAGGCGGTAACCTCCAGACCAGCCTGCCTGCAATTCTGCCAAAGGGGGCAGGGGGGCAGTGGGAATGTTTTCGGCACCCCCCACTTTTTTGCATGCCCCCTCTTTGCCACCCAATCTCCTCCCATTCGTTTTGTTTATGTTTTAGATATATAAATCGACCACAGAAGTAGTAGCCCTTTCTGAGAGCTGGTACCTGCAGGGTTCGGAGGAGGGACGTCGTCCTGGTACCACAAAGATGATGGGCATCGGGCATACAGCCAACTGCGGGCAGCGATGCAACCGGCGAGAAAGGATTATTTGCTTAAGTTCGTTTTCACTGATTAAAATGCGTGGCGAAAATTAAAATGGCAATTAGTGCGGGGGAAGGAGACTCATCAGTGTGCGCAATTATGAGTGGATACACCAAACTTTTACTTGCAGTTCACATGCCTCTCGATTTTGTTGGACAAAGGGACACGGTTGTGGAATATGAATAATTGAAGAAGTCATCCAAAGGGAGGGATTATAAGATCTTTGTGCTTCCTACACTGCCTTGGCATAACCACCAAGATGACAGAACCAAGGCTGCCACCAGGAAGGATAGGCTGGGCAATGGTGGCACCTTTTGGGGCATCGTCAAAAGCATTCAATTAAGTATTTGTCGTCTATGCAATTAGTGCTTTAATTCACAATTGTTGTTGTGTGTGTTTTTTTTTTTTTTTTTTTTTTTTTTTTTTTAATTGTCGCCGCGGAACACGTGTGGATATAATCGTTTGGAGCTAATGAGGTTTGGATGATCTGTCTTTTATTTTAATTCCACGGGGGAAGTTAATTGCATCTTGTGCTCATTATACAAATGGATTACAAAAAAGGAGGAAAAAACTGGCTGGCAGAAACAAGGAGGGAGAGGGGGAGAGGGAGAGGCAGAAGGAAAAGAAAGGGAGAATATTTTCCTTCTTTGTGAGCCAACATACACATAATACCACATGCAAACAAGCAGAGAAAATCAACTGCAATGCTTGGCTATGCTAGTCTCTCCCAAGTCCTCCCCAGGAAAACCCAGCATGTTTCTCCTCTCTCCCTGCTCACTGCAGCCAAATCCTTCAAATGCCAAGGACCTCTGCTTTCCCTGGATGTGGATATTACAAAACATGGGCGAGACAAACGCTGAATGGGATTACATTTCTGCCGATTGGATATTACCGTCGTTATTAAAATGCTTAGTTTTCTGCTGTTATTAGTGTTGAGCTTTGTTACAGAGGTGGAGTTTGCGGGCGAAGCAAAATGGAGAGAAGACAACAAGAGAGCCTATGGCAGGGCACCTGCTAATGTCCTCAGCGCTTAATCATCGTACAGCAGAATGGTTTTATGCATATTTAATTTGCATATCATTAAATCGCTAAGGCACACTGGCAACTGGCAGCTGAGAACAGGGAGTGGAGAAATGAGGAGCACAAAGTGTTAAAAAAGGAAAGAGCAACTCATTATGCGATGACAATCTTCAAAGCTGTGTGCCTGCTTTTAGGCATCCTGCCAATTCATTTTAATTCAACATTAATTAAAAAAAAAAAAAAAAAAAAAAAAGAAGAAGGAGGGGCTAGCTCAGCCTGTCATATGCGGATTAATTGAGCGTCTTCCAAGGAACAAGAGTACTGTTTATGTGCTGGGTGAATGAGGATACGTCTGTTCGTAATCAACGGAATATTTTTTATTTTATTTTTTTACAAAAGAAGGCCAATATATGCTTCTTTTACACAGAAAGGAAATGTATATTTGTACACTTCTCATGTGTAATGTTATCTTCTTATGTACATTACTTCTTAAAGGCAAACTTTTAAATATCATGTTCATTAAGGAGCCCTGGAAAAATTAGCTGCTATTGTGAAACATTAAATATGTTTGATACAGAAGTAGGGATGTAAGAAGTTGGCACCGGGCACTGACAAGATTGGGAGGCGGGGACTGGCAACTCGGGTTGGGAGTAAAGCGTGGGAATCGCTGGGGGCATTCTGTCACAAGCTTTTGCCTTGTATGAAACAAATCCAATACTTGCTCACATCTGCCCCCTCTGCCAACCACCCATCAAACAGACTATGTGCATAATTAGTAAGCTTGCCGAGACTCTGATTGCCTGTATTGAATCACTTGGCGAAATTGATCCTTTGTTTCTGGTTAAATGTGCTCACTGTCATTATGTCTGGCACACTGTCCTGTGGAAAGAATAGATAAAAGAGCTTCTTTACACATATGCGCATTCACACACACGAACACACAAATGTAAACAAACGGTTATACAAGAGATTGTTCGGTGCATGAAAATGAGAGTTCAGCATGGTTTATTAGGCACTTTAATCAAAAGAATAAAAATATATTTACATGTAATATAAATAGTAAATAAATGTATAATTAAAAAAAAAAAAATACAGGGCCAAACAGAAGCCAGAAATATTAAATAAATAAAACATAACTTTGAAAACATATAAATTTATTTACATGTGGCACAAAGGGTGCTGGATATAAAACAAGTATATTAAAAAGTATTTACATCCATATTTAGATTACATTGTTTTCTTCGCTAAACTAGATTATGTTATCGAAAACGGCAAAATCACTATAGCCGTCCTTCCTGCGTCTCACCTGCTAAATGCCCTTGGGTGGTTCTTAGCATATGCAAATGCTGCAAGGATGCAGAATGGTGCAATTAGCCGTGTTTATGAAAGCTGTTATGAGAGCTGTGGGGCAAAGGGGTGGCAGCCTGGCAGAAAGAGCCCGCCTGCAGTGGGTATCTGCCTGGCGCTTTTGAGCCATGATACATGCAGATGTCGCTGTAGTTCTTCCAAAAGCTTGCACGAACGAAAAGGGGGTGGGGGTGGGGGGGTAACGAGGACCTCGTTTGGAATCACACACACCTCCATCCATATGTTTTTAGAGACGCAAGTGTGTGTCGGAATGGGGGTTAAGCCATGGCCGTGGGGGTAAGTGAAGTTAAGAAGGGGTGGGATGGGGGGGGGTGTTTAACTGGAGACCTTTGTATGTGTGGACAGAAATAACATTATTCATGCACCGCCTAAGTAAAGTACAACTGACAGAGTGTCTGTATTCTACTGTGCATGTCACATGGAGCAGACATTATGCAAAGTGCCCTTATTAATATGCATAAGCAACCTCTTTATTATGCAGACCTGGACTAAAGCAATATTGTTTGGAGCAGCAGCCATGCTCTTGTTACAGTAGGCGAACGTTATCTTTCTCAGAGCAAACAGACCCTCGTTTTTTCCTCTCTAAACACTTTCAAAATATTTAATTATCTGCTGCTCTGGTTAAAAAAAGAAAACACAAAATATTCATATTTAAGCAGGCAGATGATTGACTGTTTATGCCCTAGACGCCTCCATTTCATAGTGGCACTGTATTTTGACAGTTAGCAAACGTGGAGTGGCACAAGCCATCTCAAGGTGTATCATCACAGTTTTTGGCGTAGATCCCGAAGAATAACATCAAATTACATGAAAACCCTGTAGTGGAGTCTTGGAAGAGTCTAACAAATGAGCCAATAAACCAGTGCAGAGTGGGGAAAAATGGTCGTTTGCAAAGTTCAGTACACACTTTGTGACCATCTCATAGGGTCGTTTGCATCAGTAATGAAAAACGCATACCATGGTCAGGTTTCCATCATAGCGCTGAACTGACTCTGAAGGGTCATACTGGCTTTGCCATTGGTTGGCAGGTAGTGTGAAATCTGCTCCCAGTTCTTCTGCCTCTGGCTCAAACTTCCCTCCAGAAGCTGTTGACCTCGTCAGGCACAGTAATGCTATGTTCTCCTCATCTATCAAGCTCACAGATGTCTCAGCAAAAGCCCATTAATGATCCCCTGTGAGGTTATAACAGACTAACATCTAAACTTCTGGACATTTCTGATTTCAAAAGGGTTTGGACTTATATTAGCAACTTATATTAGCAACACCAACATTAGCAACATGTTGCATCAGTCAAGCGTAAACTCAAAAGTCCTCTGAAATCAGCATTGTCTTGGTGCTTGCTTGCTTTGTAATATATTGTACTTTTATTTTTTTTTTTGTTGTTGTTGTTTGTTTTGTTTGATTTTTTCAGGTTAATTTTGTTTACCCCTAGAATGTGTATGGGCCAGCATGGAAAAAAATACATTTTCAGTGCGATTTTGAGCAAGACATAATCCATGATGACACTCTGTGTATGGGCCAGCATGGAAAAAAATACATTTATTGAAATGAAATTCTGACAGACAGTTTTGGAGAGTTCTCTATAATACATTTTCAGTGCGATTTTGAGCAAGACATAATCCATGATGACACTCCATGATGATACTGGGAATGTTACCAAGATGGGCAAAGGGACATTGGTTTCACTGTCTATTCAACTGTATAGAGCACTGCATCTTTTTACTCTTGAAATCACATACTACCTGGACTTGAAAGCATGATATTATGAAAGATTAAGAGAGTCACTTCCATTTTAAACGTGTGACTGTAAACATGTTGTTGACCACAGAGCTTAAGTGGCATTTAAGCCAGAATATCCCTTTAAGAGTTAATGAAGATATTAAGTTAGATGTTGTCGAGACACATGATATAAGTAGGCACAGGCATCCATTTATTCAGCTAGTTATATTGTTACATTCAGAGGCTCTTCTCCTAAATCCAGGTCTCAGATCCACCTAAATCCTAGTGTCCAAAAATACAGCCGATCAATGGTTTTGTCACCAACCGTTACGCACTAACACTATTAAGAGAGCACACACAGCCTGTGAAAATGTTAAAATGCCAAAAAAACACCAGACCTAGTAGTATTAAAGAGGAGTGGCTTTTCCCCTAAAATGATCTGAAGAAAAAAAACGTGCAGTTTGATCAATGCTTTCCTCTCGCCACATAACTGTGGCTGTATTTTTCTTAAGTGACCTTAAAACACTGCCCTTTTCAACGTCCTCTCTCCCCCTCCTGCTCGATACAGCTAATGAGGGAGCTGAGTTGGGAGGTTTGAGTCAGACCAAGCAGGGACACTAGAAGCCAACCTACAAGCTTCCTGTACGCTGATGCTTTCACCTTCTGGCCTCTCACATTTCCAGACAGAGGATGCAGGGATGGCACTTCCTGCCGCTGAAATCCGCAGTCCTCCTGCAGCACCAGCAGTGCAGTAACATTTATCTCTTTAACTGCTGCCCAGGCACCAGCCTGCGCATTAACTGGTTCCCGGTAATTCTATCAGATTAATATTTATACACCATTGCTTGGGCCACAGAGGTCACCTGCACTGTCTGTACAGCATAAACTCATGTGAAGGTTAACTGTCAATCATTAGACACAATATGATAATAGGCCTTTAAGACCAAGGGACATGATTGGCTCTGATAGAAATGGTTTATAAAGGATTGATGGGAACTATTTCTAAGGCAACATGCCAACAAAAGCACATCCTTATAAGTGAATGGTTTGGAATGCTCTACATTTGATTTAACTCGAACTGAACTCATAATGATTCTAAAAGTTAACATTAGAATTAACATTAGCTAAGATAATGCAATACACACAAAAATACACAGGGTAAAATGAAGAATTTAAATAAGATTAAGAATTTTACACTTTAATGTTAAATGAAAAAGGAGTATATCTACTTTTTATTTTACCTTTGCCTCTTTTCAAAATGAGGCTTCATAGAAGGCAGCATCATTTTATAGGCTACCTTTGTGCTTGAAGCACATCTGTTATGCCTTGAAATGCTATCTAGAAAGGCAACTTATTTGGTTTCGGAAAACATCTGTGTAATTTTGATATGACTCCTACAATAATGCTAAAAAGTAAGTCGTAAAGTAGGCCTAAGTTATCTGTGAAGTATTATCTGTAAAATTGCAGCTCCCACATGAGCAGGCTGTTGAGTTTTGAAGTCTGAGTTTTTGAATATTCAGTGACTTTGACATTCATTTGATATGCGAGAAGTGTCTTGATTAATTAGTCAAACTGACATTGCTAAGCATTTCCTGTTAGGAGCTTTTTGGCTGAGGCTTGGCTGAGCTGTCACAGGTGCATTACGATTGAAAACATGCAGTAAAAGCTTTGCTCAGTGGCCAGGACCACTCAGACAAGAGCCAAAATTCAATAGCTTCCTCTGCTGAAAAGACCAACATGTGTTGTGTTGCATGCTGGTGTGTCGGTGTCCTCAAAAAGCTTAAACAGCAAGACTCATAATATAAAGTATATAGTGCTGTGTAAATTACTTACAAATTGTAGTCCACGAATTGTTACAAATTCTGATTCCAAATTGCATGATGAAAATTGTAGTTAGTAAAAAAAATACATGTGTTACCTTACACACTTTTGGTAATTTAATAGACTTTTGATTACTTTTAAATTGCTTTTGAGCTAACTCATTTATCACATTGATTTAAACAGAATATGTGTGCAGTATCATATTAATAATAATTTAATTTGTTGTTATTAACAACATGAAGTGCATTAAACATCACATTACATCAAGGTTTACTAAACTGAGGTTTGTTAAGGAACAGCAGAGGGTTTGTGAGTTTAATATAGAATATAGAATTCACTTAATTTACACAAAATTACAACAACTTAGAAACAAATTATTCTGTTTAAAAGTAATTCTATTGTGTAATGTCTGGCCTTTTCCCAAGAATGCCATACTTGGAAATTCTGCTCTGCATTTAACCCTTCCATGTGCACACAGCAGTGAGTATTAAACACACACACACACACACACCATGAACCGCACCCAGAGCAGTGGGCGGCCATTTTTGCTGCAGTGCCCGGGGAGCAGTTGGGGGTTCAGTGCCTTGCTCAAGGGTCTCACCTCAGTCATGGTATTGAGGGTAGAAGACAGCACTGGTCATTTACTCCCCCCTCTGACAATCCTTGCCGGTACCGAGACTCGAACTTGCAACCTTTGTGTTACCAGTCCGCCTCTCTAACCATAAGGCCATGACTGCCCCAGTTAATCAATTTTAAAAAACAGAATTCATTTTTCTCTTTTTTATTATTTCAAACAAATGTTAAATGTGCATGTAAACTATGTTAACTTATGAGTATAACTGTGTGTGGAGAAACATCAAGCTGTGACTCTCATCAAGAGGGAAGGGCAGAAGTTTTTCTATATGTGCGCGTGTGGGTGTAGTGTGCATGTCAGAGTGTATGTCTTTGTATCTGCAGGTTTGCATGTTGTCTCACAGGGCCTGAACTGAGCTGCTGGCAGGGGAGTCATTACATACGCACCTCTGACAGCTAATGCTCTCATTACAGCAGGAGGATGCCTGTAGTCCACACATACACTCTTTCTCGCTCTCCACCGGGGCCCTACTCCTCATGCTGGCAGACATCTTCCTTTTCCCCAAACACAGCTCAAATCCCTTCTTTTTCATGGGACATCTGGCATGATTAGGTAGCCTGGTTTAGTTCATGGTAGACTCTAGTCACCATAAGATGTGAGTAAATCAAAGGACACAACCTGCTGAACATTGTGTCTTCACTTTGCTGCCAAGGCGGCAAAGGACAGCACTTATCAGAATATAATCTGGTCCAGGGTGCGATCTTGAACTCAAACTGCTGCTGCCTCTGAGTTCCACACTACATGGCTTTTTATTTTCCATTTACAAAACATACTGAGCTGCTTGTTTCCAAAGGTATGAAACATTAAAGGGATAGTTCACCCAAAAATTATTTACTCACCCTCAAGCCATCCTAGGTGTATATGACATTCTTCTTTCAGATGAATACAATCGGAGTTATATTAAATTATGTCCAGGCTAATCCATTCTTTATAATGCTAGTGGATAGTAGCCCAAAATATGAAGTCCAAAAAAATCACACCCATCCATTATCAAATAAGTCCACATTGCTCGGGGGGTGAATAAAGGCCTTCTGAAGTGACAATGCATTTGTGTAAGAAAAATATCCAAATTTACAACTTTATAAACCTTCATCTCTATCTTCTGTTAACTGTTGTACACTTGTTCATGAGAGAGTGGCAGCCAGCAGATGATGTAGGCATAACATAAGCTCCGCTGAGAAGCTCCACTCTCGAGAAACAAGTTTTGTTTACAGCAAATGAAAACTAGTGTACTCTTGGCTTATATCGAAATTCTCTGACATTTTTCTTTACAAATCCTCACTTTGTACTACTAATTTGCCATTTGCCTACGCCATCCGCTGGATGCCACTCTCTCGTGAATGAGCGTACGATAGTTAGGGGAAGCTAGAGATTAAGATTTATAAAGTTGTAAATATGGATATGTTTCTTACACAAATGCATCGCATCACTTCAGAAGGGCTTTATTAACCCCCGGAGCCGTGTGGACTTCTTTTATAATGGATGGGTGCAATGTTTTGGACTTCAAATTTTGGGCTACCATTCACTCCCATTATAAAGCATGGATTAGCCTGGACATTATTTAATATAACTCTGAATGTATTTGTCTAAAAGAAGAATGTCAGATACACCTAGGATGGCTTGAAGGTGAGTAAATTGTGAGGTAATTTTCATTTTTGGGTGAACTATCCCGTTAAGAACCATTGTTTTTAAGTAGCACTACATCTTTGGCGTGCTTCTCAAATGGAAGGCTACATCCTACCGAGGCTGCGTCCTTCCTAGTTCAGTCCCTCGGAGTCTTGTAGGCTAGAGTCCTCCTCGGCATTAAATGCTAGAATGAGACAGTCTAATAAGTGTGTGTGGCTACGTCACACATGTTGCTGGCCTCACCATCATGGAACAAACACTAATAAAACTTACAGTAGTTTTGGAAAAATACTTTGTAATACAAATCTTTATATTATTTTGCTTTCTATTAATGCAATACAATGAATCACAGTCGTCTAGTCTCCCTGTGGCTTAAATTATTGTCAGTTTAGAGTTTAGTAAGTAATTTACACCAAAAAAAAAAAAGATAACCTCTATCCTTTCATGTCCGAAAACATTATTTTTGTCTTACATTGCATAAGAAATTCAGACAAGCTCAGTACGGACTCGTTTTTCAGCAGTTTATTTTCATGAAATGGAATGGGTACAAAGGATTGTGGGTGATTGAAGGTCGCGGAGCATACATCCCATGCATCCTTCAAATTAGCTGAATGAAGGATGCGAAACGAAGGCTGCCTTCCAAGGAACCTTCCGACTGAGATGGCCTTCAGCAACGTTTGATGACGTGGCAGCCGAGATATGCAGCCTTCGGTTTGAGAAGCACCCACAGTATCTCCTCAAGGAGAAGGCAATCCCAGAATGCAATGTGACTTCAAGATGGTGAATGAGTTGAGAAGTTTCAAAATATATATATTCATTATTTTGAAAAAAAAAAGTCAAATGTAAAAAACATTTCCTGTTTTTTTTTGGGGAAAGCCAGTTTGATGTTAGCATGTTGCTAAGCTAACAACACGATACTATAATAATCAAACATAACCATGACACATATTGTGTAGAAATGTTAAATTTAATAGATATTTTTTTTTTTTCTTTCTTAATTTGTATGTATTTAAGACTATTAGCGTATCACACTGTTAGCTTAGCAACATACTCTGTTAAAGCCAATTGTGAGTTAAGTATCCCATACTTTTTTTGCTTTTAATGCCAAATGTGTGGACACATAGGTTGTCCACTTAGAAGGCAACTGCCCAAGTAGGCAGTCAATAGCAAGGCAGCTTATGGAATATAGCTTGTTTCATCACAGTTTCAGTATTACCGACAGAACATGAGAATAAGCAGGCTAAATTTTCATACAGCTACAAATGCCAAAAATGTTCAGTCTGCATTTGCATTTGACTTGGATCCCACAAACACAGCAAGTGCACTCCTATGGGGTGATGGGTAAGTGCCGGACTTATCTAATAAAGCCAAAGTCTCCTGCTGAATCACTCAGTCCCAGCCCCAAATGACGTGTTCTGTCAGAAGATCGGCATCCAAGTCTTGGACCCCACCAAATTAGATCAGGCTGCACGCCTGACAAGAGAAAGGCCAAGACGACTCTTTCCAAACATATGAGTGGAGGTTCTGGTATATGACCTCTGACCGCTGCAAAAATGTTTCTGCTATGTCCACATGTTCACTTAAAGGGCAATGACAGACTTAATTGGATCAGAGAAAATGCATCTTGCAGTTTTTTTGGCAACTTATGGGATTCCTGTCAGAGGTACCTCTCAAATGTGGTAGCCAATTTCAACATGGGAACCCCGAGACATACAGGCCGGCATCTGTAGCTGCTTAAGTACAAAACACAGGAGACCCACTTAAGCCCAGCTCGAATCGCGAATAAAACCTCAATGTAAATAAAACTAACATGTACTCCACAGAGCTGTCTCCTTTCCAAGCCAAATCTTTATAGAGCTGACATAGTTCACAACTGAGAGTCAGAGGAGGGGGGGGGGGATACATTAGATCCACACAGCTGTGGCCTTGGATGTAGAAGCCATTTCTAACGTGTGAAAAGACTTAGAAAAACATCTGCATGCTATGATGAAGTGTATGAAAAGTGGGTTGGTTTTTTTAGAGCAGCTTTACCTGTTTATGTGTGAGCTGAGAGTATGAGTGTTTGTTGACTGCGGGTGTTAGACCTACAGAGGGCTCTACACTTTGCTTCTCAGTTGTAAAAGCGCTAATATGTCACCTGACGCTGAGGACGATGTCAGTGAACACTTTTTTATGAGCATTGATATGTACTATTGCTTTGTTAGATCTGTGTCTCTTACCTTGGCTTGAGATTTTATAATAGAAGCAAATAATTCTGCCTTAAATCCAGTCTCTCTTGAAGTTCCTTCGGGAGGCATAAAAGTAGGGTTGAAAAAATAAGTATTTTAATGCTTTCAAGATTATGGACATATGAACGTTGCAGAGCGCTAAAGGGAGTTGAGCAAACTTTTCCTTCTGCACTTTGGCCAAAAGAATTAACAGTGTTTTCAATGTGATCGTCGGGCATTACTGCTATCACAGCGAGAACAAAAAGAGGAAATGTGTCTTTTATAGCATACACTGCTTTTATTCCTTGCACTCTCTGCAATTTTATGGTTTGGCCTTTGTGTCCCTGTTCTGAGGAAATGGTTCATTAAATAGGAATGCCCATTTTTTTTCTTTTTTTTCTTAATGTGGTGCACAGGGATATTAACCAATCTGCAGCAAGAGCGAAAAGCCAGACTTCCTCCTGGCTGAAGCTCGATGGTCATGCTGGCTTCATTAGGATTCCAGTAGAGTGAGAGAGCAGGAGCCAGAGCTGGAATATTAGGACAAGGAAGAAGACAAAGCACATTATGGATAAATTGAAAGACTAGATATTCGAAGAGTCCCTGCTGGTTTTACATGGATTCTTGCTGTTCCAAGCTGGTCATTAGGGTCATTTCTATTCTAAGCTGGTCTAGATGGTTGATCAGATAGACTACACTACCAGATGGTGATTCTGAGGTCAACTTGCTTGACAAAGCTGGGTATGGCTAGCAGACCACCTTAGTTCAAACATATCTATTTTTTTCTCCTTGATTAAAAAGAGCAGGAACTGCAATGCTAATCTCTAACTACCAGTATTCTGCAAATTCTTTGATTATAAAGGCTCTATAAATCATAAGTGGACGGCATAAAGCCACCCAGCATAAGTGCCACAGATACACTCTGGGATAGCACAGCACTTGATTTGTTAATAGTGTACATAATGGCGGCCATTTTCACAAGCCACATTAAATCATAGAGTGCCGGCCCCTGTGTGAGCATTAAAGCTAACGATTGGCTCAATGATACAGAATTCTATTCCTTTTTTTTCTTTCTTCTGAAGCTAGATGCTAAATTGGATTTTCTACAGTGTTTTCTAATTTGAAACATCAATCATTTATTATTAAAGAAAGGAAGGCAGGAAAATAAAAAGGAAAGAAAGAAGGAAAAATCCTTTCTTCATTTATTTATGTTCTTACAAAAATGAGCAAAAATTTTACCTTTAGCAGTACAACAGCTTGTCACTGGAACAGTACAACGTTATATCTTATCTACTCTTAAAAAGTGCATATTAGATCCTTTGAGTAATAATATATACCCTTAAGGTACTACTATGAACCTTTTAGGGGTAAATAAGGTACAAAGATGTCTTTTTGAGGATCCTGCCCCAGAGGTAAGATGGTGCACCCCTAAAGGAACAATTTTTGGGGGATGCAGCAAGGATAGAAATAAAGTAAGAAGGAATGAAGAAAAGTAAAACTGAAGGAAGGAAAGAATGAAGGGAAGGAAGGAAAGAAGGAAGGAACTGATGAAGAAAGAAAAGCAAAAAGGAACCAAGGCAGGAGGGAAAAACAGTCTTCCCCTACCCCCCTCAGTCCACTCTATGCCACCCATGTGACAGAAAATGAACAAGAAACAGAAATACATGTGGGCGTTTAAATGGAAATGCAAGTGTGTGTGGTGAACAGCAACTACTAGGCTTCACACTGGGAGTGGTGGCAGCAAATAACTACAAGCCGGTGCCTCCCAAAAAGTCCAGGGTATATCAGTCAAGTCAAAGGAGAGCCGGCGCACCTCCTTTAATAATCCTGTAG
Organism: Cyprinus carpio; assembly: GCF_018340385.1. NCBI lineage: Eukaryota > Metazoa > Chordata > Actinopteri > Cypriniformes > Cyprinidae > Cyprinus > Cyprinus carpio. Next base: position 38,616,216 of record NC_056578.1, read on the forward strand.
CGTATTATCAGGACGCCACAGCTAAGTGTTGCAATTAGGCTGCCCTTTATCATGCAAATCAGTTTGACAGCACAACAATCATTCTGTTCCGCCGGCTCTCGGTCTCCGGCACGCTTTCTCTGCTCCCTGGCTCACTCTGGCATTTGCGGTGGCTGGCCACATTTGCATTATTTATCATATCAGTGTGAATATGGGGCCGCTGTGCGGCAGAGCTGATGCTGATTAGTGTGGCATTACATATGTTAAGCAAAAGGAGACGGATTCCCTTTACTAATGCTCCACTGCATCGCTTTCAGCCCTGAAAATAAAACAGGGCTCTTATTAATATCCCAGAGGCTCTAACACCAAACATAACAGGGAGGGTAGAGAGGACGACACAGCGAGGTGCCGGGACACTCGCTGCTCGGCATATGCAAATAGAGGCACTCGGCCAAACACACACACACCAAACAGGCATTAGCATGAAGTGGCTTGGCAGCACGGGGCCATTTGTCATGCACGCGCGTGTGTGAGTGAAAGCGTGTATATCTGGACAATGTGACTCTTTGGCTCTGTGTGGAACCTCATTACAGGCTTTTGCTGGAGACAGGTGGCGCTGTAGCCTCACTGCTTTCATTCACACTGAACAATGCAACAATGGCAGGCTTTGTCCATCTCTGTGTAGATCTTTAATATTTGCCCTGTGTTGCTACATTATGAAGCATTTGTTGCATTAAGGCTTGCTGGTCGGTTATTGGAAAATATGTCACTTTTTTATATAGGAGGAGTCAATGTGGATTTGTACTGCTGTGATGGATGGATGTGGCTTAATTATCATTAAAAAGTCATTTACAAGATAAATAGGGACTTGCTTTGGACATTACAGTTGTTATAAAGCAGATTTTAGTTGCTGCTCTGTAAACAAGTGAGTTTATGTTGGCTGTGGCCCATTACTGGCACCGGGTTAAAATAATGTTCCACGTTTAACATGAATTATAGTCACTGAGTGACATGCTGTCAATTGCAATACAAATATATATAGTTTGCAAAAACTCTGGCAACCTTGTCAGTATCATGTAAAGGTTTAGGTTTATTGACATTAAATGGTTATTAAGTTTTACAGACAATTACAGAATCAACATCTGACGTACTTCCTTAACTGAAGGTCCTCATTACTTTAAGCAATGTACATCCCAAATCAAGAAGCTGTGTGTACTTTTTTACTTAATGACTATTTCAATAAATTATATTTATTTTAATTAAAAAAATAAGTAAATAAGTAATTAAATTAAATTATTAAACTGTTAAATTAAATTAAAGCATTAAAAATGCATAGGCTACTGTTTGGGATCAGTGAAGGTTTTTTGAAAGTCTCGTATTCTCACAAAGACAGCATTTATTTGCACAAAAATATTGTGAAATAGCACCATAAATTGTTCTGTTATCTAATATATTTTAAAATGTAATTTATTCCTGTGGTGGCAAAGCTGAATTTTTAGCAGCCATTACTCTCTGCTTCACAAGCCTGTGGCAGATTTTTTATTATTATCATAATTATCAAAGTTGAAAACAGTTTTGCTGCTTAATAGTTTTGTGGAAACTGTGATACTTTTTATAATATTATTATTTTAAAAAATACCTTTTAATATAAGACTTTTAAAGCTGAAATATCTGTTTGACTGTGTACATTACACATAAAAGCTGTTTGCTCATCATAACACTGGTCTGAATCCAGTTTTGATGTCGTGCCTCCCTCCAATTGCTGGTCTAATCATTCCTGTCTTTTACAATAAATACAAAATACCATTAAAGGCCATGAATATAAAAAGTGTAAAAGCTTGTGTGAAAATTTTAGATTTGAAAATGTTGCATTTAAAATATTTAACAAAGTCCTTCAGAGAGGAGAGGGCATGGAAGGAAAGCTAGCTGGCAGGATTATAACTATATGTGATCTTTTTACTTGGGGTGGTCAAGTAAATGAAAGCTGACAGAGGTAATATCAGAGGAGAGATGAAGATTAAAAAGAGAGAGGGAGGAAAATAAGCGGGGCTGAATCGCTGCAGGATATAGGGCTCTGCTCCTTTAAACTGAAATCTCAATCTTATAAAGTTTGTTCCTTAAAAGGAAATCAGAGGGTTTCACTGGGACGTTGCCTTGAAAATCATGAATAAACATCAGAATGCCTTGCCGCACATACATCATACATCACAGGCCGACGCTACCTAATGGAGGAGGACTCATCACCCTCCAACACATGAAAAGCCAGCAAAATTACCAAGCCCACCACACAGCCAGCCGCTCGCTTTTAAAATGGACCGCCGAGGGAGGGGAAAGGGCTGAAGGAGTATTCCTTCACTAAAATGGCTCCGTGAGATAACCATCTCTCTGTGCCGCTCATTGCAAACGTGGAGAGAAATAAAAGAATAGTGATGATGACATTTCTGAAAATAATTACAACACAATGCGGTTTCTTCTAGTACCCCACCATCATTCTCCTTGACCGCCCACGTTATGATCTGCTTCCTGTGTATGGCTGTTTTACTGCATGTGTTGATATGGCTGAATATTAGGAAGCACTTGTTATTCTAGACTGGGCATTTAACATGAGCAAGCACTTTTCTGGGCTTTGTAGGGAATGAAATTGCGTTTAATCATAATGTGCATCTGTTGCGAGTCAGTAGCGGTGGCGGAAATATCGTCTCTGTAAAAAGACAAATAAAAATGGAAGCTTTATTTACAATGGCAGAAAATAAAGTGGCAAGTGGTGGATGCTGGGCTTCTGATACTTTAAGAAAAAAAAAAATGTGACTAGAAAAAAGGTTTTGTTGAAATGGTTTTGGAGGGTTGAGATAATTGACCGAAACAATAATGATATATCAATATTTCATGAAATCACTCTGTTTTGGGACATTCTAAAATGCTTAATGTGGCTTAATGAACTAAAACAGTGACAGAAGAGGATCAAATTCAGTGCACATCATATTAATAAAGCATAGCCTACTATTTACAGACCAGCAGAATATCCCTGAACATTAAAGGATTTCTTTATAATACTTTTTTTTTCTGCAGGGGAGAAAACAAGTGGAACTTTGTGAGTTCCGTTAATGTTCTGGGCTCATCTGCTTTCCTGTGCGTAATATATTTGATAAATAAACTGTATACCAGATTTGGTCTTTTTATATCATCTTCTTTGTCCATTAGCCTTAAGCGTTTTCTTTATAATGGTTTTCTATGGGGGAGAAAACCCCCATATATTACATTGCGTTCATATTCAGGGCTATTCTGCTTGTCTGTAAATAATATTTTATTAATTAGTAAAATTATTAATTAGATTATCAATATTAATAGTGTTATTAGTATTAACAGTAATTATTAATATAATTTGGTCCTCCAACGTCACTGTTTTAGTACATTAAGCCACATAATTAAGTGTTTTAAAATGTCCCAAACATTGTCTTGAACTAAGCACTGACTGTATTTCTTTATACTTGAGTCCAAGTTCAAAATAAAACTCTATGAACTGCTCCATTGTGAAGGTATGGAGCTGTAGGAACCACTACAAGATGTAAAGTAAACAGGAAGTGTTTGTCAGAACTCAACTGGTTTTCTCAGGGGAATGCAAATGTTTTGGCGAGAGAACACAAAAGATTTAAATAATATTTTTCCTCCCACCCCATATTTTTTTTTTCCACCACCATGTCCCTTTAGGGGCTACAAATCAAAAGAGACCATCCTCTATGATACTATAGCCACTAGACATGAAACTTTGTGATTTTTTTTCATACGTTTCATTACCCAGAAGAAAAAAAAAAGATTTTAATTGTGTTAAAAACAGTTTAATTGTGATTTGAGGTATCATTCATGTCTGTAGCACAAGTGTGGGATTAGTAACATGCCAACGTTTATTAGTAAGGCGTGTGTCAACCAAAGCCTTTTTTTGGCAGCTGAAATTCAAGGCGCTTTGCTGAAAACGCCTAGCTGTGAGCGCTTGAGAGCGCAGTGTTTTTTTTTTTTCAGTTCAGACGCTGTGGTTGCTATGATACGGAAAATCTGGTGAAGTAATATGGCTGACGCATCGCTAATGAAATGTTTATTTTTCATAGTAATATGGTAGCCCTGCAATTCCATAAAGACATAAATACTCTGATACAAGCTATATTCCCTTCTCGGTAACACTTTATAATAACTGCACACTATTAATCATTAATTAAGCATTAGTAAACAGATAATTCATATTTTATAAAGCATTAATAGACATTAATAAGTAGTTTATAAATACAGATATAAATGCTGTATTCTTGATTTAAAAGCATATCATGTGTTTTAATCTTTTATTGTCATACTTTATTCAGATCAATTTATCATTTCTATGAAGTATAGCATTATTTACAAACCAGTTATTTTAGGAGTTGCCATGATTCATAAGATCACAAGAAATTGTAATGTAGTTTCAGGTAGTTATAAAGCTAGTGTCAGGTTAACTGTGAGCTCATCTAAAGTGAGGACTAGTTTATCTTGTAAAAGCATTTATAAAGATATTTAAAGGCTCAGTTATCTTCTAAACAACAAAAGGCAGTGATGAACATAGAAATATTAACAGCCTTTAAATCTCATTTGTAAATGATTTTACAAGGCAGAAATAGTTCTCACTTTAGATGAGCTCACAAAATATTGTTAACTAACAACTACATATGTTTTATAACTACCTGAATTAACCCTGAATTACAGTAGAAATACATGTTAATAAACTATTTATTGGTATAACTATATGTCGAATAATAAGATGTATGAATGCACATTTAAATAGTTTGTTAATCATTTACTTACAATTTCTAAGTGATCTTATGAACCACTGACAACCTCCTTTATAACTGGTGTGTAAATAATGCTATACTTCATTTAGAAACGATAAATTGACCATTCAGTATGAAAAAAGAACAATTATTAAATGATTATAGATATGCTTTTAAATCAAGTTAAAGCATTTATATCTGTATTTATAAACTGCTTATTAATGTCTATTAATTGGATGAATTAACTGTTTCCTAATGCTTACTAATGATTAATAGCATGCAGTTATTATAAAGTGTTACCAACTTCTCTATTATTGTTCAGTTCAGTCGTAGTACAAGCAGGGTGTGACATGTGAGTCCTGCCCCTCCTTCACTGTGATTGGTCAGTTGACTAAAAAGTCGAGAAGAAACGCCCGAGCGCTCAGCATGAAAAAGATGCTCAGCACTTGGCACACTCCTGGCATTTTAAAAAACGTGGCGCTCCCATTGAAAACAATTGAAAAAATATGCTAGCCTCAGGAAAAAAATGTTTTGGTGAACACGCCTTGTGTTTAAGGGTTTAGAATAACACCCTAAGTGTGCGCAAAAGTGATTCTTCCCTCAGCCAGCACCACTAATGATAACACTGCACCACATATCTTAACTTAATATTATATCAATATTTCATTATGGGTTTGCAGAACGCTAACAAAATATGAATGATCCATACATAATTTAGAAGCATTCGGCATAAAAAAATAAAAACAGACTGCAATTAAAAACCCAACCCTGAGCACCATTTCCTCTTCCTTCAAGCATATGTATGTCTGTGAAAGGCCTTAGGCTAGTTTATGTGGAAATATATACACTGTGAATCTCCGGGAATCTATTAACAGATGCTAATTGATGTATGCAGAGGTATGAGAGTATATGTGTGTGTGTGTGATTGTGTGAGTACAAAGATGTATCCTACACCGAGCCAGGCATGAGAACAGGCTTGTGAAGCAGAGTGCAGTAATTTCTTTGATCATTTTTAATGGCAGTACTTTTATGTGGGTGTGTAGCATTCTCTGTCACACACACACACACACACACACACACACACACACACACACACACACACACACACACACACACACACACACACACACACACACACTGCACCCTGCAGGTGTCATTTTACACCCCCAGCTCTGGGATTAGTATGTGGCAGGCAATAAAAAGCAGGGCCATTGCATTGCACTGCGCACATCTCTACAAACCAGCATCAATACCTTTTCAAAAGGATGTATCAGTTCAATGCTAACTGAGCGGGGAGACAGGGAGACAGACAGACAGACAGGAAAGAAGAAGAACTGAATAATACACAAAACAGCAGTAAGTTAAAAGTTAGTGTGATATAAATAAAAACAGAATATTTGACAAGCATAAGATTGAAATGGCAAGTTTGGTGGAAGTTTTGAGGGACTGCTGAACAGACAAATAAATAAACTATTTAAAGGGACATTAACATGTTTCTTATTAGTAAAAAAAAAAAAATACTAATAAGAGAAATGCTGAATTATACTTTTAAATAAGCATCAGGTTTCAACTTAATTGAATATGTAAAGTATTGAACATGTACAGTGGGTACAGAAAAGAATCACCCCCCCCCCCCCCATTAAATAATCACATTTTGTTGCTTTGCAGCCTGAGATGAAGACGGACAGTTTTTGTTTTATCCATCTTTATTTACTCAGTGCAACTCATAACATCCAAGTGAAAGATATAACACCAACATGTCAGAAAAAAAAAATAATATAATAAAATAATTATAATGCTAATAATAATAATAATAATAATAATAATAATAATAAAATAAAAATTCAGAATCACTGAGTTTGAAAAAAGATCCTTGTGTCAGTATTTTGTTGAACCATCTTTTGCTTTAATTGCAGCCTTTAGTCTGGTGGCATTCATTTCTACTAACTTTGCTATATTTGCCCACTCCTCTTTGCAAAACTGCTCAAGTTCAGTTAAATTTAATGGTGAACATTGGTGGACTGCAGACTTCAAGTCATTCCACAGATTTTCAGAGGGGTTTAAGTCTGGGCTCTGACGAGGCCATGCAAGGACATTCACCATTTTCTCCTTGAACCACTGTGTGCTCAGTTTTGCTGTGTGCTTTGAGTCATTGTCATGTTGGAAGGCACACCTTCTTCCCATTGACAACTTTCTGGCAGAGGGCAACAGATTTGCCTTAAGAATTTGACAGTATTTTGTCCCATCCATTTTTCCTTCTATCCTGACAAGTGCTCCAGTCCCTGCTGCAGAGAATCACCCCAGAACAGGATACTACCACCGCCATGCTTTACTTTAGGAATGCTGTTATTTGGATGGTGAGCTGTACTGGATTTCCGTTAGACATATTGTTTCGTGTTGAGGCCAAATAGTTCAATTTTAGTCTTATCTGTCTCAGAATCTTAAAGAAATACTCCACCCCAAAATGAAAATTTGTCATTTATTACTTACCCCCATGTCGTTCCAAACCTGTAAAAGCTTTGTTCATCTTTGGAACACAATTTAAGATATTCTGGATGAAAAGCGGGAGGCTTGTGACTGTCCCATTGACTGCCAAGTAAATTGCACTGTCAAGGTCCAGAAAAGTATGAAAGACATTGTCAGAATAGTCCATCTGCCATCAGTGGTTCAATCTGAATTTTATGAAGTGACAAGAATACTTTTTGTACGTGAAGAAAACAAAAATAACAACTTTATTCAACAATTTATCTCCTCTGTGTCTCTCCACATCACCATAGCGCCATTTTGGAGAACATTCGCTGAACGCAAGCCGCATACGCTCTTCTGTGTCAGGCACGCTGCACAGATGCGCTGTTTTCGTTCAAATCAAAGTGTAAATAAATGTAGAAAATGTATCTTTGTGTCGCGGCTGACACAGAATAGCATACGCAGTTTGCGTTCAGCGGATGTTTTCCAAAATGGCGTTATGAGACACAGAGGAGACAAATTGTTGAATAGTAATTTTTGTTTTCTTCACGTACAAAAAGTATTCTCGTCAATTCATAAACTTCAGATTGAACCACTGATAGCAGATGGACTATTCTGACGATGTGTTTCATAGTTTTCTGGACCTTGACAGTGCAATTTGCTTGGCAGTCAAAGGGAGTCACAAGCCTCCTGGTTTTCACCCAAAATATCTTAAATTGTGTTCCGAAGACGAACAACGCTTTTACAGGTTTGGAACGACATGGGAGTAAGTGATTAATGACAGCATTTTCATTATGGGGTGGAGTAAACCTTTAAGGTGTGTTTTGGCAAAGCTCAGTCTGACTGCATGTGGCCTTTCATTTCTTGCAACCCTCCCATACAAGCCACATGTGGAGAATTTGTGATATTGTTGTCACATGCACATAACCACTCTTTGTCATAAATTCCTGCAACTGCTTCAGAGTTGCTGTAGGACTCTTGGCTGCCTCTCTGAACAGTTTCCTCCGGCTCTTTCATCCAGTTTGGAGCAACGTCCTGATCCAGGGAGGGCCTGTGTTGTATCAAATACCTTCCACTTCTTAATAATAGACTTCACTGTGCTTCTAGGCATTGATAAAACCTTTGAATTATATATATATATATATATATACACACACACACACACACAACTTTATCAAAAGAGATCTTTTGACAGTGCCTTGTCACCCATAGTTGATTGTTTGCTTCAGTTGCACTACCAAGGACTGAAATGCTCCAAGAAAGCTCTTTAATGCTGAGCTGATCAAAATGACCACAGCTAAAAGTCAAATGACTTTGTGTGCCAGTGAGAAGGTGAAAAACCTCACTTGATTGAGTTTACAAGTCATTTTAAGGAGGGGGGTGATCCATTTTCCAACTCAGTGTTTCTGTTTTTTTATTTTTTTTCTGACGTGTTAGTCTTATATCATTCACTTGGATGTTATAAGTTGCACTGAGTAAATACAGCTGGATAAAACAAAAACTGTGTCCATCTTCATTCCAGGCTGCAAAGCAACAAAATGTGAGGGGGTGATTCTTTTCTATATCCACTAAAAAAAAAAAAAAAAAAAAAAGGCTGTTTAAATGTTATCTTTCTAAGATTTTATTTTATTTATTTTTTTTTAAATAGACATAATTGGACCAACATTGAACCCTGTTGAATATAACTTTTTAAAAAAGTCCAGTATAAACATTACTGCTGCTTGTCAACCGCAGTTGTCATAGTTGCTAGGTGACAAGTAGTCTCAGCCTTAGACGTCACGCCCACGTATATGCATATGGGACACAAAAGTGGAAACACTTCAGGAGTGTTGAAGTCGTCATCGGATTGGTTGAATTCTACAGGATTTACACGAGACACGTGTCACATTCTTTAATGTTCCACCTGGAAACAAAGATACCGTGGCGCCAAAACTCCTTACGACAAAAGAAAGCCCCTGTGTTTACAACTGTGACGACGAGCGCTTATCAGGATCAACTAAACGCTGGATTTTCAAAAGTATGTGAAATATTTAAAGTTCGCGGCATAGAATCTTTAAAATATGTCAGAGAGTTTTACACACTGGTCTGTTATTGTGGCGACATTTCCATGCCCCGAAACGTGACGCTGAACGAAACGAACTGTGATTGGTTGTTTGACATGTCGGTTAAACGGCCTCATGGGTCGGCCTTGGCCAATGGAAGCTGCCATGAATTCCAGACCTTCAGTCTGAAGGTCTGACTATGCGAGACTAGGTGACAAGAGAAATCCTTCATAGGCTAAATCATCCAATTTAACAACACTCGGACTGACCATCACGGCCTTCGAAAGCGTGACCTTTAAAGTCTGCATCCTTTGAAGGATGCAGCCTCTGAATCATGACAGCTTATGAGTCATATAGACATTTCATGACGTTTTTTTTTTTTTTTTGTCCTTTTATGGCTTAGTCTCCATCTACTTTTATTGTATTTAACAGTGTGAACATTCTAAAAAATATCTCATTTTGTATCCAACAGAAAAAAGCAAGAACTGTAGGTTAGGAATGATGTGAAAATGAGTAAATGATGAGAGAATTTTGATTTTTGAGTGGACCATCCCTTAAACAGCATACTGCAGCAGCCTTGAAAATTGCCTCCCGTACTTCTTACTGAACAGCTTTTGCAGGAAGCCTAAAATACTGGATAACACAGTTTGAGTTTCCACATGTTACAAGAAACCATTCTATGAGTCTTGACGAGGGTCCCAGTGCGGTCTGTCTCCCAGCAGTTCACTGCATGTAATCCTGGTGAACACATAAAGCAGCAACTAAAGAGCCGCATTTATGACATGAAATCTTGTAAAACCTGTCTCATTCATTACTAAGAAAGACCTACAGGTGTATTTCTCTCCTGTTTTACCATCCACCTCTAGTCTCTATCCTCTAAAACACAGTTTCATTTATTTGCTGCCTTCATTTATGCCCTACTTTACACACACAGTGATAGTGAATAAGGGTGTGTGTGTGTTTCACAGAACACTCTAAAAAATGCTGGGTTGTTTCAACCCAACTTTGGGTCAAATATTGACTAACCCAACTTTTTGGTTAAAACTTTCATTTATAAATGTAACCCAATAGTTGGGTTAGTCCATATTTGACCCAAAGTTGGGTTGAAACAACCCAACATTTTTTAGAGTGAAAGAAATAAATTTGGTTTGACGAAATCAGTTTGCCCAACCAACAGTAGATAGGAGAGTTGAAACAAATGGCACTATTTACAGGGCTATACAGTGCGACCAATTTTTTTATGCCCCTCGAGTTTCAGGATAATTTTCATGTCATAGTTCAGACGCGGGCCGGGCCTCCTGCCTGTTTTAGACTTCTTACTTTCATATTTTAGACATCCATCAATTAGTGATGAAAAAAATATGCCGCGCTGGTGGAAACAACACGAGATTGTGCTACCGTGACTGTCAAGAGCGACTCAATGGTGTTTATTGTCCCGCCAGCAGCAGCTCAGCTGAACAGTTCTCCGTTCAAATACACACAATAGGCTCAAGCTTGCCGCAAAGCACCGGCAAAAGTAATTACCATAAATGTGACAGGGGAAATAAGTAAGGAGATATTTGAATTATTTACTAATAAACTAGTGTTTTCTGAGTCTGTGTCGCAAGGATGAAGTTGCTGATCCTGACTCGCCATCTCATTAGACACACCTTTAAAGAGAAGCGCATCTTTACGGATTATGATTATGATAAAAGAGTTTTTGTTTTTGATTTGTTTTATTTCGTTAAGTAATCATGTAAAGCTTTCTATAGATATATTTATCATGTCTGTAAGGCATGTTTTCACTGAGTTTCGGTTCATTTTTGTACTCGCAGAAAGCGCATTGTGTTTGTTTTCTTTATTTTATAAAAACAGCCCCTTTGCAGTTACGAATGATGTATTACTCTGGTGTATCTACTGAAAAAAATGCAAGTGATCACGCTGGCGTCTCCATGTCCTGAAGCATCTCCGCACAAACTATTGGATATAGCCCACATTTATCTGGGACTAACGTTTAAACATTGTTATTTGCTTGAACTGTTTTATATCAATAGATTTTATTGTAGGCGAGTCGTGATGATTTGAGGAGTCTAAATTGATCAAACATTGGCTCACTGTCTAATGTTGGCCGCTTGGTCGTTACTTTAAAAAAAACTAAAACTTATATTTAACAAACAAAAAATGCTACAAATGTTTTTCTAAATTAAATTAAAAAACTAAACGAAATATAATCACTTTGCTATTACATACAAAACTGAACTATCGTAATAGCTGAGACAGTAGTATAAACTGTTTAGGGACTGTTCAAATCAGACACTAGAGCATCCCTTCATTCAGACACAGTGGAAGATCTGATAAGAATCAGTGTAGAGGGGCCAAGTCAGGAAGATTTCGATGCTAGAGAGAGTGTGGCCAGATGATTTAGCCAACGCCAAAGATCAAGAAGGCCAAACTACATGAGTTGGCCATCCGAGGGGCATGTGACTGCAAAGGAGGATAGTCCATAAGACATTGAGCCATGAGATGTTCAGTTTGAATCCCTTAAAACACTTAATTTAGATTTTCTTTTTATTTAATTTATCTTGAGATGTTTTAAGTTTAAATTTCAGCTCAGTGAAGCACTTTAAGCACCAACACTTTTTTAGTAAGTTACCCTTATTGTAGAATTGTGCTTCAAATAAAGAACTTTATGTTGACCAGATTGTTAGTTAATCATTTGCAAGTAAATATTGCCTATATGAACAGCAAAAAAAAAAAAAAAAAAAAGTGAACTTGTAAAACTGTGGTGTTAAATGTGATGCAGCCGAAAATTTGGGTGCACCTAACTTTTGTGCTGGTGCACCTAAGAAAAAATGTTAGGCGCACCAGTGCAACCAGTGCAAAAAGTTAGTCTAGAGCCCTGATTTACCTTATTTGTAAAATTGGATTGTTGGAAAAATGAAATAATTGATTGACATTTTTATCTAAATTGCTTTTTTTTCTAAAGACTTTTAACTTAATGAAGACTTCTGACTCTAGAACATCTTACTGCTTGATTCAACAGCTTTGGTCAAACTATTATCCAAAATTTCTATTAATAGGCCTTTTGCCAGAACACTATCGATTAACTTCTGTGTGTGAAGAAATCTGATGCTGAGTAGAGCAAGACCACCGGCGGTTCTGTTTGAGCCTGTCAAAAGAAGCAGGGAGTTCAAGGTGTGATGTGGCCTCTTTAGACTGGCGTATGTGGGTGTGTGTATGTTTTTGAGGATCTGTAGCAGGACTATGCGAAAGGATAGAGGCAAAGAGAGGGTCCCCGCTGTGGATTTAGTGTTTGACAGTGGCAACCTGCTGAATGCTGACTGCTGGGCCTGACAGCACAAACAGCATTCACCCCTCCACAGAGCAGGCCTGTAGAGTGCCTAATCTGTCTTACACACACATACATGATTCAAACTTGCACCAGACTTCAACCCTCATCCCTCCTGTATTCATCAGATTTTTAGCCAAAACAAATTAACAAAGCAAAGCAGCATGCAATGCACACACATTAAACTGACAACCAGCCCAACACCTCAAACAACTTATACATCATCCTTTAGAACTCCTCTGTGAATACGTTAGCCTGCAGAAGGCAAAGAAATGTGTGTGTATTATGTGTTGAGGTGACTTCTGGGTAAACGAAGGATGCTTTAATGTAGCCTTGTGAGGTGAATGTGCTGCATATGTAGGCGCACATTTGATGGGCAGATGTGAACAAGACCGGGGTGTTGGAAGGGGCTACTTTAGCGGGCTAAAACCCAGACAGCACAGCTGGGGAGCAGCTGGGGCCAGTTGAACCAGAGACCGATGGCAGGGGTGCCCATCGCTCACTGCAACCAGAGAGTTTGGGAACAGATTAATAGATGCTCAGAGGTTAAGTAAACATAATCTGATAGAACTCTGGCTGCATTTAAGGCTGTTCACTTTGCTTTGCTGGCTCTTTCATCACTGTAACGCCACACAACCCCAGCGCTCTTAACGCTCCCAATATTTGGAGAAGGATTTAAGGGCCTGGCACAGCAACCAACATCAGGCTCTGTTCCAGAAAACTCCACATTAGGGTCTAAAGTCAGGCCTGTTTGCCTAACCTAAACTATGTCTTATCTAATAACACTACAGTAGCTGTGCTGACATCATCCACCCTGAACATACGACCCTCAATCACACTGCCTTTACCTTTGCCTTTACAATGAAAGTCAATGGGGTCAAAAACAACACTGATTATTATTGTATGGACAATGATAATCAAAATATCTTTCTTTGTCACAAAAGAAAGAAAGTCAATCGGGTTTGAAACAACATGAGGGTAAGTAAATGATTGAATAAATAAATTAATTAATATTTGGGTGAACTACACTAAAATATTTGCAGTTGGATTTACTTTGAAATAGTATTTTCTTGTAAAACATACTCTAATAATATTTATTTACAACTCTGACAATCATTTGTTTTACAGTGTAAGAAACAAAACCAAATCTTAGCTCTGTTCCAAAACCAAGCTGTTCTACTACTGTCTACATAGACAGCACCCTAACTAGAAAGAACTTTAGTAATTTAAGCAGAAACTCAGCAAACAGCACTGATGTATAGCAATTCATTTCACAAAGAGATTCAACTCACAAGTGATACTAATAAACTAAGCATTTAAGTATGTTATAAGATAAAAAATTGAATATACACAGAAAAATTTTAACTTTTAACTGGGTCTCTCTTACACATTTGGAAACAGTTTCTTTCACAATCTAATTGCTATATTCTGATGCACTGCAATGTACTGAATCATGATATATGTACTGCATATGTATCAGTAGTTAGTGATATCCAGCTCTAGTTTTCACCAGTTACAGAAGAGGGATACAGCACATGTTTTTAGCATGTAAAGTGCACACTATCGGTGTGCTCTCAAGGATAACATGAGCAGCAGGGTGAAGATTCCCATTGCTCTGATAAAAGTACTCACTTTCTCCACCAAATGCCCACATTTCTGAGACATGCGGTCCACTTTAATTGGCCTTTTCTGCAAAGGCGGACTTTAATTACTTTGTTCCTGGATTAAAGGCCTCAGACTGTTCAGACAAGAGCTGGGCTATAACCTTTTCTGCTCTCTCTCCTTCTGTTTTTCTTTCTCTCTCACTTTCTACACACAGTCAGATAACGGAAAAGGATGGGTCCAAAAATTATTTAGCCTCAAAGGAATACCTAAATGTGAGCAAAAGTGATCTATCACCTTAAAGGTCACAGAAAGACACACAGTTGATTAAGTCTTGAGATATAGGAGAAATTTTCTTTTCGGCGTTCATGTCTCTATATTTTTTGAAGATCTTTAGTATCAATAGTATAATATTAACAGTGCATGACACACACAGTGGGTATAGAAAATAAGCACCCTCTTTAAAACAATCACATTTTGTTGCTTTGCAGACTGAAATGAAGACGGACACAGTTTTTGTTGTATCCAGCTGTATTTACTCAGTGCAACTTATAGTTCTTGCTGCTTCTGGAACGTGCCGTGGCGTGGCTGGTGTAAACACAAGCATTGACTAGTGTGGCCGGAATCAGCTCCTGTGGCCGCGTCGGTGCCGTAATGCACCGCGGTGTAAATAATGGGTAATTCACTCTCGCTGTATTTTGACGTCATAAACCGATTGTTCTTCTTCAAGTCGAACACAGAGCTTCTGCTGCCACCTTATGACAATAGATTTACACTTTGAAGTAGGTAGTCTGTCATCGATGACAGTAGCTCATTGGAAAAGGATGGAAAATGCCCTTTATTTTGTTTGCACTAATAAATGTTGCTGCCTTCCAGCTGCAATCAATAAAAAATTTAATGTTGTTCCATATTTTTTTCTATATAATCATAAATATCATTATCGCAAATATTCTTGAAATATGATATAATTTTGAGACTATATCGCTCACCCCAGGTCCACAAATGGTCACCATCAAATTTAACTGAACTCGAGCAGTTCTGCAAAGAAAAGTGGGCAAATATTGAATATTTCTAGATTTTAGATTTACAAATGACTAAAGGCTGTAGTCTGTGATATAGGTGGTTGGACAAAATACTGACACAAGTGACACAAGGTGGTGAATCCTTTTTATAATATATGAATCCGTTTTATATATATATATATATATATATATATATATATATATATATATATATATAACGGATTCATTGGAAAAAGGATCACCTATTATATATACACACACACACACATATATTAATATATTTTATATATTCAGACATGTTGGTGTTATATCTTTCTCTTGGATATTATAAGTTGCAATGCAATGAGCAAATCATTTATCAGAAAAACATTTTGTCAGTCTGTTTCACAAGCATTAACACCCACACCAACAGTTTAAACAGAAATGAGAATGAATGGAAGTTATGTCTGATAAATAGCCTTCTTCCCTCTGAAATACATAAAACCTGTGTATGTGTGTGTGCCATCGTCCTTCAGAGAGGCATTGCACTTCTCAACCTGTGCAGTCAGTACTGAGTGATAGACTAATCAATGTGTGGCCTAATCAGGCAGCTTAACTCTAATACCCAGGACAGGTTCACATTATTATTATTATATCAGACTCCACATGTTTGGAGGTGACATGGAAAAGGCAAAAAGATTAAAGTCGATTTTACAGAAGGGCCTCCACAGCTTCTGTTATTCCACCCAGTACAGGATGACTTTTATCTGATGCCCAGCCAAAAAAGGGTGCTGAAACACATGCGGCATACCATAATGAACTTGCACTCTCGTTTGCAGTCGATGCCATGCTGTGTGGAGTAATTCAGAAGCTGGAAGGCAGATGGCCCCAGCTGAGTGTGAAGCTTTTATGTGTTCAGACCCCAAAACCACCTCCACCACCACAGTCTAGCCCGTCCTACCCTTACAGATCCCCTATCAAAGTTGTGTAACTCAGACCAACACTTTTGGAGGACGGGTGGGGTGAAGGGCACTCACAAATCACCTATAAACACCTTTACACAAACTGTTTACGGGCAGTAAATGATGCATTAAACAGAAAACAGGATGGCTGGTGGGTTTAAAGGGGCTGGGTTGGGTTAGGTAGTGAATGTTGGCTTCACACAACTTTTAGTCTCTCAGTGGTTGTTGCCCACATATTTAAATGGAACCATAGTTTTTAAAAAATACCAGAACCAAAAAAGTTCAATTAATAGTTCTTGCATGTGCATTCTTCCATCAATGCAAACAAAAAACATAGTAAAAAAAATTCTGGCAGTTTCCTGCACTATTTATTCAGTTGCATTTAAGCACCACGAATGAACCTACAACGCAAAACAGAGACCAAGACCAGTACAGCTGGGTTACAATGAGTGACTTTAATGAGTTGCTTCTTTTCAGTAAATCAAAACCATACAGCACAACCAGTGTTCTTCGACTCCCAAATTAATGAATCTACTCAGTCTGTTCCTTTCAATTAATCAAACACATACAGTGCAACCAGTGAAGGTTGACTCCAGACTGAATGACTCTATTAAGTCAGTTCTATTAAGTTCTATTGAATGAACAACCAGTCAGTAACTTCACTGCTACTGACTGGTTGTTCATTTGATAGTTTGAGATACACATTTTGTTAGTAGTGGGGTTTTTTGTTCATTTTGTTTTGTTTTTTGTTTTGTTTTTATAAATGGATAAAATATAGTAGTTATATAGTATATAGTTAACGCCAAATACTGAATTTATCTAATAATTCTAAAAAGACTGTGAAAAATCTCACTGTTTTCCAATGCCATATCTTATGTCTTTTATTACAAACATTTATTCATTCAAAATCTTAATTCCTTAAAAGCACTAAAATAATCATTTACCCTTAATTAACAGCAATCATTAAAATGAAATGGAACCAGAATAATTTATCCATCATGATTCCAATCCCAAGTGACCACATCTTGAGCTGTCAAGCAAGCAGACACTGAGAGGCAACATTGACTCAGTAAGTACAACAGCACTTCGAAATGCCAAAGACAACCTGGCACCAATTAAACTCTGGCACTAAAAAGGTGTGATTTTCAACCCTACAGGCAAATAGAGTGAGCTAGACATCAACCAAGCTCTTATCACAGTAGCAGCTCTGCACTGTGTCAAAGTGCCAAATATTCACAAATATATGCAGCACTGTATTAAAGGGTTGATTTGGTTTTGTAATTAGTGTTGTCTGTATCAGGTCAAACTTATTCAAATCACATGAAGATTAAATCACTGCAGTGTATTCAGAGCCAGTCTTTTTGGAAAGGGAGGGGCGGAAAAGGGGACGGGAGGGAGAGAAAACTTGGGCTAATAGAGAGACAGAGAAAATCAGTCTCTCTCATGAGAACTCTGGTCTTATTGGAACAATCCTGCACAAAAACAGTCATTTAACTTTTCTGTCAAGTGTCATAGTTATAATTCACTGTTTCACGATTACTTTCAACTCACTTTACAGAACCGAGCTTGTGCTAATGGAAAATTGAAGTGAATAGACTCCCCAAACACAATTTTTTGATATCTCAATTATCTTTCTCATTATACTGTATGAGCAAAGCCCAAGGTCTACATACAAAGAGTGTGAAATCAGCTGGCAGTGTGAAAATATGTAGAGTATATCATTAAAAATACTACCTGCGATTGCTTTTCAAAACCAAACACCTGACATATTGAGTTCTTACAAATAAATGAACAAAGCTATTTTTCTGGATGGAAGATGTACAGAACAGTTGAGACTCCTGTTAATAATGGTCAAGAAAATGTAAGATAAATCATTTAGAGTAAGAGTGAGGACATCCGTTCTAGGCCTTGAAAAGAAATCAATCCCAAAATTGATTAAATGTTGCATTTGGAGATTCTTTGAGCCTTTGAGCCAGGCTAATCAGAAACTCAGCACTGCTAGGACAAGTGAATGCATGTTGAAACCGCTACATGTGAAGCTGCTAGGATATGCAAATCTTTCTCATCTTGATCTTCCGCTGGAATTTGGAAACAGAATCTGGCAACCACACTGTCAACACTTCCCGCTGCTTGTTGTGTGTCAATCAATGGTGGGTGCGAGGGCTGCTTTTTGAGGGTCCCGAGGGTGACTGGTTCGAGTACGCTCGGTTTAACACGCCAACAGCCGGGTGGGAGTAAACAGAGAGAGATATAAACTGGGGTATTGACTTCATGATCAATTCTATTGATCAGCGAGCTCCCTCTCCTTCAGCAGGCATGCTGAGCCCTTACAAATTCTCCGTCTCGCCCTCTGCTGACTCCAAAGCATATGCAGACTGGAAACCAGCCCAGATCTGCAGCCCAGACACCATCCTCTAGGAGGAGACAGAGAGGATAAACAACCACCATCTACCAGGGAGTCAGCTACCAGAAGTGAGATTCATCTGGCCTACCTGAATCCCACAAATGACTTTTTGAAAAGTTTAAATAAAACAAGCAAGGTATGTTAGTCACGAAGCACAATATAATGATCGAATATTAAGAATTGGATGAGACCAAATATAAAAGTTCTGAAATGGTCACTGAAAAACCAGCTGATCCACTAAATCTGAATATTGGGGGTAAAGTGAACATATAAAAGCCAAAGTGCTTGTCTGAAGACAGGTTCAGGGCTGGCTTATATCACATTTTGATCCCTGGGGACTGTCTATCCTCGTTAATAAAAGTGCAAAAAGTCCATAAACTAATAAAAATGATGAAAAAAACAACACGGATACACTTGAGCGTGAGAGCTTAAATGAAAAGAAAGAGAGAAAGAGAGCTTAAACTGTAGCATTTTCTGCCAGCTTCGAGTGCATCCAGCAAGTGGAAATCATCTTCAGCTTTGTGACAGCCACTGCCACTGATCCAACGGGACAAGCCAAGAGGGGCGGTTTGGGTCATCATTCTCTGTCAAATAAGATTCACATATCCACAATGCAGGCTGGCACACCAAATGACCTCCCTGTTTACG
This sequence comes from Cyprinus carpio, assembly GCF_018340385.1. Classification (NCBI taxonomy): domain Eukaryota; kingdom Metazoa; phylum Chordata; class Actinopteri; order Cypriniformes; family Cyprinidae; genus Cyprinus; species Cyprinus carpio. The sequence goes on from NC_056578.1 coordinate 38,635,441, forward strand.
AGACTGCTGGTGATAACACACATCATCTCATTAGTCACATACCGCCCCTGATCTGCCATGGCACCTCCACTTACAAATGGCAGCTAAGCTCTAAATTTACCCTCGTTACACTCACGCTCCAATCACAAAAAGGGTTACTGTCTTTTGGGTGCCGAAGAATACTGTTTGGCATGGACGGACGTTGGGATTTAAGTGGAAATAGAGATAAATAGCCCAAGTAGAAGCTACTCCCATCCAACATGCATCTCCACCAGCAAGAATTAGAGACCGAATGGATGTGACAGGCCTGTGTCATTTACAGACACCACCAAGGGCAGGGTTTCATGCAAAGCAGAGCCCACCAGCGGAGATCCCTCCAAGATTACGTTTACTTCAGTAAGGTGAAGAATAGCTCTTGGTTACATGTTTAAATGTAGCTGAAATCTCAGGTACCTTTGAAAGTGAGAGAGTCCCACACGTTATCTCATGACAGAACAGGATCTTCTCATAATCCTGCCTCCCAGTTGCGAGGAAATTTCTCAAAACAAATCTGCGAGGCACCGGGCTGATAATGCGAACCTAATCAGGAGGAAAAAAATATAATCCACCGGTATCCTTAACTAGTATTTCATATCCTCGTCATCTCTTTTTCGGGCTTCCTTTTTCTCTTTGCCACTTCCACTGGTGCTAATTCGTATTGGATTTTCATTCGTTCACCTTCCTGCGAGCATCAATTTCAGATGGCATGAAAAAGTAATATTCCAGCAATAAAGCTTGATTTACACCCTTTGCCTGGCTCCCCCTCTTGCTTTTTATATTTGATCATTTAGTGGGGATCGTATAACTGTATATCAGACGCAAATGAAATCAGGTCCCATGCACATTAAGGCCATGTAGAGTTGCAGCTAACATCCCCTGCGATCCAGTCGCCCGGCTCCCCGGCAAGCCAAGGGCAGAACCCATTCATTTTCAGGCCCATTTCCTCCTATGATTAGGCGATCAATCAATCCGAGCCTTCAATCTCATCAGGCAGACGGGATTATCTGTCCATCTCCCCCTCCGTTACTCGCTCTCTCCCTCTCTTGTGCTCGCTCTCACAGAGCGGCACATTAACATCAGATCAAGTATCAGCAAGCGCATGCGGTCTGTAACGTCAAACAGACCACAGACAGACATCTCTTCATCTTTCCCGGCTCCTAATACCCCCACAGCTCCCATAGCGCACTGCATGCAAGTATGAACGGCAAGATGTTTGTGGAGGCTGACAAAGAGACATGTCTTTAAAGCGCTTGTCAAGGTATTAAGCCATAGGCCTACTTCAGGGAGCATCCTTTCAAAGTAGATGAATTGCTTCTTAGACCATCACAACACCACTTGTATGTCTCAAAGACAAAGCCCGACCTGTCTCAACAAATTGTGGCTATAGACTCATTTGTCCGTGTGGGTTCCTACATGTCTACTAAATCATTCCACCTGTCCTTTGACGAATCAGAGATTCCATACACTTGCCCGCCATAGTCTTCCCACAATACACCAGGGAGGAAAAACACTATTTATCGGACAAGTCTATATAAAGCTTTCTCAGTGTCAAAGAGGGTAAGAGAATATGCCCTATAAAAGGCCAGCCATGCAGACCCTGTTTTTACAATGATCCGCACTCACTCTTGTTTACACAGCGTAATGGCAAGTAAACTGCTACTAGTAAACAGCAGAATGCAATTTAATGTGACTGTCTGGACCATGGTGGTTTCTATTCACAATAAGATTATTAGTCTTAGCAGCTATATCACCCTGCAGGCCAAGACTGGTTGACCACTGAAGCTAAGCAGGATTGAGCCTGGTCAGTACCTGGATGGGAAACCTCCTGGGAAAACTAGGTTGCTGCTGGAAGAGTTGTTAGTGAGGCTGTGTGGGTCCTAACGCCCCAGTGTAGTGACGGTGACATACTGTATACTGTAAAAAGCACCGTCTTTCAGATGAGACGGTAAACTGAGGTCCTGACTCTCTGTGGTCATTAAAAATCCCAGGATGTCTTTCGAAAAAGAGTAGGGGTGTAACCCCGGCATCCTGGATAATTTCTCCCATCATGGCCTCCTAACCATCCCCATATCTGCGGACTGGCTTCCAATAAGCTGGTGTGTGGTGGGAGTTCTGGCGCAATATGGCTGCCGTCGCATCATCCAGGTGGATGCTGCACACTGGTGGTGGTTGAGGACATTTCCCCTTCTATATAAAGTGCTTTGAGTGCCCAGAAAAGCGCTATAGAAATGTAAGGAATTATTATTATTATTATTATTATTATAATTATTATTAAGACTGAGATGCAAGAGAGGTTTGGGAAGGGCAGGCGTGGAGTTCAGAGAAAATGTGCATTTAGTTTGTCCACGCTGAACTAACAGAGAAAATGGATCACAAATGATACGCTTTATGCCAGAGCAGTGACATTATAGATCTGTCAAAAGCAAAAAAAAAAACATGGTATCAGAAGGATTACAAAAACAGTGGTCCTCAATACACCACACTTAAGCCACAAATAAAAATGTATAAATGTCAATGTATTTGATTAAAAAATATTTAAAACAACTGGCATCTGCAAACAAAAGATGACAGTTCTGAAGTTTACACAGGTGTACTAGCACAGGAACCACATGTGCCACTAATGTCTGACAACCACAAAGTATCAAATTCCTCATTTTAAACAGTATATCTATTGTTCTTCATAGTTAAAAAATATATATTTTTGCTAAATGTTTTGTACAATAGCACCATACATCATAATATGAAGAACAAAGTGTGCACTCGCATTTTTATGCCTCCTCCTGAAGCACCAAAAAGTTATATTCTGTTAGAATTTAAAAGTTCTACAAGTTTTATGCAGCGAATAAGCATTGTAATACATTTTTGATTCAATCAGGCTTTCAATATAGGTAGTACAACACCTGATAGACCCAGTGAGACTACAAACTCTGTCAAAATGACATATCACACATTTTGTAAACTGCAAGCTTGGTATCAGAAGAATTACAAAAACAGTGACCCTCAAAACAACAAATTTAAGCCACACTTAAAAATGAATAAATGTCAGTGCATTAGATTCAAAATATTAAAATCAAGTGGCATTTGCAAGCAAATGAAATCAGTTCTCCTCAAGTTCACAAAAGGCATCCTAGCAGAGAAACCACAGATGTGGTCCATCACATTAACCATAAACTTGTTCCACTACATGAGATTGAAATACTCTTAAAATGAGATGTATTTGCTTAAAATGAGATGGGATCATTTTTTGGGATGATGAAACTTATAATCACAATTAAAATATCTAGATGAATACTCAACAATTAGGATGTCAAAACCATGCACCTCTTTCATAATAGTTAAAAACATTACCAGACATTTCCAAAAATACAGCCATAATCTGCATTCTTAAAATAAATTCTTGCTTAAACCTCCAGTGCTCCTTAATGCCTGAAGATGACATTTATATATTTCCTGAAGCCAGAAGACACTGTAAGGCCCTTTACTCTCTGAAATTTTCATCATCTTTCATCAAAGCAAGGTGCACATTATTGTCTCCCACAATCCTTAGCAGCAGCCCTGAACCTATGACATGACACCACCCGCTTTCATCAGTCATCAGCGGCCAGAATCGTCTAAAAAAAAAAAAAGTCAGCTCCTCTTTAAACGCTGAGGAGGAACCCAATGAATTAGTAATACATTTACATGAGCTGAGAGCAAGTGCAGGAAAAGAAATTACTCTCTTCATGTCGTAGCAAATACTCTTTCCTCTCTGACTGGTATGCGCAGGTGAAAAAGGGCATCTGAAAAATATTCAGTGTGAGGTCACTTAATGGAAAGGGGAGATATAAAAAAACATAACCCAAAAAGCTTTTTGATGTGATGATGTGATGATGAAGGTGCTGATCAAACTGTCAGGCTTTCATTATGGTACAATACCTTTTAGCAGCCATGCACTGTGGTAATAAAGTTTCAAAGTACCTCAAAAATCAGATTTCCTGCCGTTCACATCAGGCATGATATGTCTTCAGTCTTCAGACATGAAAAGCAGAGTGCCTTTTAAAGATGCATTAAACTGATTTAACCAAAAATGTGAAGTTTTGCATTTTGCATGACCCTACCTACCCAGAAGAGACTGAAGGTCAGAGACGTGGTCTGGTGATGTGCACATGCTATGAAGCAGCTCAGAATACCATTCATTTGGTGTGGATTATCTATCGTCTCAATGAGGCTGGTCATCTGTGCACAGACAAATTCAACATGGAGGTCAGAAGTACAAAGCTCTGTAGCACACAAACTAAAAATTCCCTCGAGCAGCAGTACAGAAAAGAAAGTGAACCACAGCCTCAGATGACAGCTAAAGTCCCTCAGATCTCCAATAGGCCCCCTCATTGTCCTAAAAGCCAGCCACCCCCGCAATAAACGGTTTTAATAACATATCACAATCCCCAAGCGTACTTTGCCTTTGTTTTCCACGTGTAACCAGTTCTAATTAGGCAATGTGCTGCAAAACTTACCGAGGTCTGGCTGCCTGAGATCACAATAGCTAGTTGTATCTTCTACCACAGCTGTAATTAATGAGAAAACCAGGCAACTTTTTCATCAAAAGGGGAAGATTTAGAGAAAAATGAACATTATGAATAAAATACATGGCTTGAAGTCTGTTGGTTAGACCTTGAAGTTCTCATCAACTGTGACAAAAAGTCTGTTCTCTGTCTGTGCTGATGCAACCTGGTTCACATTAGTAAAGAAATGCACCAAAAACCAAAATAACTGTAGAGAAAACCAATGGCACGGAGAACATCTACAAGAGAGGAACCATGACCGATCATCAAGATACAGTGTAACACTCATATCTCTGTGGAATCAGACAGGATGTACTTTATTAATATGAGATGCCGAAATAAAATAAAGCATGCAACATAAAACGGCCTACGTTTGTCAGATTTAGCAAATAATAATAATGTTTGTTAGATGTGCCTAATATAAGAACTTCCAAAACAAAAAAAAAACAAAAAAAATCCTGGTTCTGAAGGTTTAAGATTTTTTAGATATAAATCTTAAATATAAATATACATAACATGTTTATTCTGTACCATTTTAAAATAAGGTTTTATATGTCAAACCGTTCAATTGAATTTATTGTTACTGATATTTAATTTAATTTGTAAGCATACTACTATTATTCTTGAAGTTATGTCATAATAAATTCATGTTAACAAAAAAATGTTAACTAATATTAAAAGAAACAACCTTATTTTAAAGTGTTATTTATTTCCTGTTTGCATCATGTCCATTTCAGGACTAGAAATTTAAGGCAAGCCAACCTGATTAAGAGGGAAATTCATTCGATATTAAGATATCAATAACATTTATCTGCTTAATAAGTTAATGAGAAGATTGTAAACCTGACACCAACAGCATTAACAAACTCCAGCAATCTGATTAGCAGCAATTCAGTATTATGAAAATAAATAATTTAAAAAAAAAAAAAAAAAAAATCTACAGCCTATTGGAAACATCCAGGCAGTCTCAGATATGTACAGTAATAAAATAATTCTTTATGAGCTATGCTTCATTTGCAGCTCGTTAAATGTGACAATTGCAATTACACCACACACTGAATAAACAAGCAATTAACATCGCTTCTTTAAAAGACTTTACAAAATATACTGATTATATTTAAAGGGAAAACATGTTTTAAGCTTTTTAAAGGTGTTTTAAATTATTTTATATACAATTTGGCCAAAAAAAGAGAGTGCATAAACAGCCCTTGCAGGTCTTGCATGTTAGAGTAACATCTTTCCTTATTTTGACAAGCTTTGATTATCTTTGTAAAGACTAAGTCTGCTACATATTTCGAAAAAAATCATTGTATTTTTTTGTCTGAGTGGTTATAAGGCGGAATAAACAAATGTTATTAAAGTTACTTCATCTACCTGTTGCACTGCAGTTAAGCAAACAGTGCTTCATTTCACCCGTGTCTCGTGATTTGATGACTGTTTCACGCAGATTTCATCTTCTCCAAACTTTAGACATTTGACTTCCCTACAAATTCAGTTAAAACGTTCAATATAAAGACTGAAATCTCTGTACTGCTACTCATTTCTAAACGCCTGCTCCATCGTGTCTCTTTCCCGCCTCACCCACTCGTACACATCCTGCTCACAGATTGACAAACAGGCAGCGAGCCAATTATCATTCAGAACTCATCCAACACTGATTTTGACGACCAATCGCAGCCAGAGCTGCGGCCAGGTGGACGGAACTCTGTCAAAGAAAGGTGCTGGTCTCCATGGGAACATGCCAAACACAGCTAGCACGCAACAGATGAAAAAAATAGTTTGAGGATCATCATCCCTCGAGTGTAATGAGGGGCAAAGATGTCTTGGAAACCTGTTAGCCGCACTTTATAAACATGAGGTTTTGTATAGATTTTTTTTTTAATAATTATTATTTTTTAACAGCATGCAGTATAACCCATTGTCTGCTGTAGACTAAGTGGAGATAATATATTAATATGTAAAAATAAATTAGGGGGAATTAAATTATGAATAATTGATTGCTGTTGTGTAAATAATATGTAAATTAATCGCGTAATCAATAAAAAAAGTAAGTATTTGAAAATTTAATCTAATTACAAGTAGGCCTACTTAATTTTTGGAATCTGATAACGTAATCTAGATTACATGTAATCTGTTACTACCCAGCTCTGTTCCCTTTGATATATGGCTGGCTGTATAGTCAGATTTTAGTTTTATACAAGGCAAGCCAATGCAATAATGATTACTAAGTAGTTAATAAAACTTATGTTGTAGGGAATAGTGAAAACAATCAGTTTGTCCTAATTAGACATTATGAAATCATAAGATTTTAAACTTAAAGGGATTGTTCACCCAAAAATTGAATTTTCTGTCATCATTTACTTACTGTCAAGTTGTTCCAAACCTGTATGAGTTTCTTTCTTTTGTTGAATGCAAAAGGAGATATGTTGAAGCATGTGGGTAACCAAACAGTTGCTGGTACCCATTGACTTTCATAGTATGGAGAAAAAAATATATAAATACTACGGAAGTCAATGGCTACCAGCAACTGTTTGGTTACCAACTATTTAAATTTTTGGGTAAACTATGCCTTTAAAAATAATAACCAAGTACAAAACCAAAGTTACCCATAAGCCCTTGCGCTTGATTAATTTGATTATGTATGCTTGCTTAGTCAAAGCATGGGGGCTTATGGGGCATTTAAAAAGCTGTCATTAAGAATTAATAGAGGCTTTAGCTTTAGCTCTTTTTTAGTACTATTGATGTTGTTTTTGTTGTAAATAGTTGTTTTGTGTGATTACTTATCCCTCTAGTGAACTTGCCCTATTTTATGTTGGATCTGGTTTTATGTTCACTTCTGTAGTGAATTAAATTCAGTGATTAACCTAGAGCCAGTCACCATCTAATTTCATGTTTTGTTATTATTCATAAATTTAAGTTGAAATTAATACAAAACAATGTTTGTGTGTGTTTTTTTTTCTGTATAAATTTTATTAAGTCTCCTGTTATAACAACAAATCTTTCAGTATTATATAATATGATTTAAAATCAGTGTCTTTTATTGTTGTTTTAGAGCCTGCAACCATGCTTAATTTTTCTAAAGCATGCTATATTTATTTGTTGACTTTGTAAGGTTTGTTTGTTTGTTTGCCTTTTGTCTGGATACATTTTAAGACCATAGCTAATTTTTGATTTGCAAAAGTAAAGTATTTGTTAGAGGTTCACCAAGAAAAGTACACAGTGAACGTGATGTATAGCACTAGCCTTTCTCTATTGTCAGTTATAGGGTTAGAGCTGAAGGTGAAATGAAGTCATCAGTTTAATCAGAAGATTACGTGCAAACAAAAGCATTCCTTAGGCTCTGAGAGATTTATCTGGGCAATGAAAGTACATGGCCACCGAAGCCTGTGACTCATGAGCACACTGAGACTTGGCAATGTCTTTGTTACAAACTGAGATTATTAAAAAGATGTCCCGCAGCAACTCATTATACCATCAGCTTAGGCCATTTTTCTCCTAACCCTTTAATTAAATCTGAATCTTATGAAAAATAAAGAAAAATCAACAGCTATTTAACTGCTGGCTAGTCTGACATTGTGCCAGCAGGCAGGTGTCTTGTCCCTCCAATGCTTACAGCTCATTCTTATGCCCATCGCCCCTCTGACGATCGAAATCTCTTAAGTTTGTCCGTCTGTCCATCCTCCAGTTTTTCCTCCGGTCCACTCAGTTATCTGTGTGTGGCTCATTTATTTCCCCTACATAGATGAATCAGGGAAATTATTTAATGGAACAGTACACTACTTCAAACCGACTACTCCCATCATTTAAAGTCTTTCAGGGCTGATATATCGATTTAAAAATTCCTCAGCTTAGTGCTTGAATCTGTCCCATTAACTCTGAATGCTGTTTAGCCGAATACCAATAGTTAATGTTCTCTTTTACAATCGAGACAATGCAATTTTCTAATAACATTGTGGTGACAGAATAGCTGTAAAAACACGTCCATTTCTTGAATGCTTTCACTATCTTTGTGTTATATCTAATTCCACATACATGAAAGGACATGAACGTGATTGACTGTGGTGAATAGCTTAGACAGAGACCGAAAACACAATTATATTGTGTGTAAAACTGTGTCTGTCGTCGCTAATTATCAGCTTTGTGAATGTCACTGTTTAGAGAAACAGCTAATCCACTGAGAACTGAGAAGTTAAGCAGGATTTTGTCAGAGTAAATCTTTTTATTTTTATTTTACATCTCACAACAAAAGACAGTTCGTAAACACATTTTCTCAGCCCTCGTTTGGTAGAATGTTGTGCAAAGCCTGTCATTTGTCTCGTTGAATGATTGCTGTAACTTTTGAAAACATTCAGATTCATGTTTTAATGTCAAGGTTGTCTTAATGGCCTCTTTATTTTTCTTCAATTCCTTTGGGAAAAAAAGGTAAGGTAATGATTTATTTAGGGGGGGTAAATAAGGAAGTGGATGTTAATTATGAATAAGCACCAACACTGCATGTTCAAGAGGAAGCGCAGCTGACAGGAACTGACATCACAGCCTTGTGGAACATTTCTAAACCAAAATGGCTGCTGCTCTCCCTGTCATCAAATTTATGGTCTCCCATGATTAGTGTTTAAGAGTCAACAGTAAGCCTTTTTTTCTATAAATAGTATAGGAAAAAGTGAAATAAACCGCATTTGACAGTATGTGTGGATGGATATTGGGAGGCAGCAACTCTTGGCAGGTACTTCTCTGATCGGAGAGAAGTCAGATGAAAATAAGCAGAGAGGAAGACAGGAGGAGGTGGGGGAAAGTGAATTATCAATCTGCTTTACATTTGAAGGCGATTAGAATTCTTCATTTCTTTTGTGCAGAACTGGACAGAAAGAGGCGAAACGCTGTGGGGTGATGGGTTAATTGAAGAATAATACCCTTCAGAATGATGGATTTTGGTGACTTGAGATGTCAGAATCCATTATGGGAAATTTAAATTTGCAATTAAAGAAGGAGGTAGGGTGCAAGATTCTCTCGTTTTAATTTTCCCTGTCCAATCACCCCCAACCCCCCACGTTATTAATAATGCTCCGCATTACATGTCCGGCCACCCTATTACGTTTACGTCTACCTCCCTATGTTTGGAGGGAAAATAAGACTTGATTAATATTCTGATGCTTAAGTACAACATTCTCAGCAGAACAGGGACTGAGCAGCTTTAACTAACCCACAAGTCCAGCACAAAGACATTAATTTAGCTTCTGGTTATATTATGATTAGTTGCCTTTTATCTCTCCAGTCTGCAGTTTGAATTTTCTGTCGAGACAATTGTTGTACCAAAGGGCGCTTGATCTCTGACCCCAGTGGAATCTCTTTGGTGGTGAACGTGTGAGAGAGACCGCGGTCAGCAGGAGGGATTTTTTTCTTGCAGTTGGAGACGTAGCACATGCCACACTGGGTAATATAATGCAGCACAATTAGATGAGGTGACTTATGAGGAGCATGTCTTTGTCAGAGTCTCACCTGTTTTCATTTCTCATCCTCTGCAGAATGTTGAGCACTCAGTATGCTGCCGGCGGGTTGCAACACTTGTGTCTATGAATTGCACATATAAAGAGATTCTCATTTGACCATTCGGAAGGGTCAAATCCTAAAGCAAAAGTTCACCTGAAGGCTAGAATAAACAACACGACTTTAACCCAGATTTTCCCCCAATTTACAGTCTGGACAAGTTGACGTTAGTTGCCGAAAGTCAGAGCCAGTCTGCAGATTTGAGTGTATGATAGTGTATGATGGTTACAGAATCCGATTTTTTAGCTTCAGACAATGATTCCACCGAGTCAGAGGATATCAAGCATGTTTGATTTTTTGAGCCAATTTTAGAACATATATTGTTATTTATCATGCACCTTAAGAAACCTCATCTTCCAAACCTGTATTTTCTGGTTCATTCTGCATAAAAGTTCAGGCTGTACTTTTCCATACATCCCAGACTGTACAGGAGTACAAAAAAAAAAAGTTGCCATAAGAAAGCTTTGTGTGAGGAATAGCCTGATTTTTGTGTTTTGTTTTTGTTTTTTTAATGTTGTATTGATACTTACTGGAAATGTTTGGACAATTTGAAGGAAGGAGGTGATCATCATCGTCTTTTTTTTTTACAATTTATAATTGATGACCCAAACCAATACTCTTCTATTACTAGTTGTAGTGCATAATTTCTGCACCACTAGCAACACAAAATGGAGTTTTTTTTATTTTTTCATCTGCCAATGGTCAGTCAAATAGAGACCTGCCTGAAACTCATGCTATTGATTGAGCCTGTGTTACTTTAAAAAAAAAAAATACTTTAAAGGTGCTGTATTGTAAGTTTTTGATTCTGCTAAAGCATAAAAATACCATAATATGTTTGCAGATATTTAACAAACATGATAAGTTACCATGTTTATCTGAAAAACAATGCTACAGTCATTTATTCTCCTTTGAAGATGTGTGTTCCGTGCAGGAATTGCGGTCTTTGTTTTGGTTTGTGAAACCCGCCCACTGCCAGTTTACCCTGTTGTATTTCAGCACCTCTGGTTGCCAGTTGGCGGAAAACACAGCGTATTTCATTTCATTCATGCGCTCATTCCTGTTGGTGTCGTCAATTTGGCAACCTGCATGTGTGTCAAGTCTGAGGAGGAGGGGTCGGGTGGAAAAAAAAACCTCTCCAATATTTTGAATTTGGACTGCAATACCTAGTACAAACACTCTGTGTCAATCCTACAAACAGCACCTTTAACTAATACTTTTACTAATTACTTTTACCAAAAAGCTTTTACTTGTAGGGATAGAAAACGATAGAAGACAAATTCCAGCTTTAAAAGAGCACATGGCCACAATGACAAATGTGGAAATTATTCATCACTTGTGTATGTGCTTTAATTCAGCTGAGGTGGGGAAAACTACAAACCTGATCCCAAAAAAGTTGGGACACTGTACAAATTGTGAATAAAAACAGAATGCAATGATGTGGAAGTTTCAATATTTTATTCAGAATACAACATAGATGACATATCACATTTTTAAACTAAGAAAATGTATCATTTTAAGGGAAAAATAAGTTGATTTTAAATTTCATGCCATCAACACGTCTCAAAAAAGTTGGGACAAGACCATGTTTAACACTGTGTGGCATCCCCTCTTCTTTTTATAACAGTTTGCAAACGTCTTGGGACTGGGGAGACAAGTTGCTCAAGTTTAGGAATAGGAATGTTGTCCCATTCTTGTCTAATACAGGCTTCTAGTTGCTCAACTGTCTTAGGTCTTGTTTGTCGCATCTTCCTCTTTATGATGCGCCAAATGTTTTATATGGGTGAAAGATCTGGACTGCAGGCTGGCCATTTCAGTACCCGGATCCTTCTTCTACACAGCCATGATGTTGTAATTGATGCAGTATGTGGTCTGGCATTGTCATGTTGGAAAAAGGTTTTCCCTGAAAGAGATGACGTCTGGATGGGATTTACATTTAACTTCTCCGGCCTCTTATTGCTACCTGTCCCAACTTTTTTGGAATGTGTAGCTCTCATGAAATCCAAAATGAGCCAATATTTGGCATGACATTTCAAAATTCTATTATTATTCTATTATTATTATTCTATTGTGAATAAAATACAAGTTTATGCGATTTTTAAACTATTCCATTCCTTTTTTACTCACAATTTGTACAGTGTCCCAACTTTTTTGGAATCGGGTTTATATGACCAGGCATGATATTTGGGTGACTGCACACAAACACGGCAGACAGAAGAGCTGTGAGAGTAAAATCTGCCTGTCCTACGTTTTTTCACGAGGAGGCAATCTTCACCGGAGCGCTAATGCAATATCCAGTGTCAGCTACTTTATCGTCACTCAAAGTGACAAACGGGGGACAAGAACATCTCAAATATTCCAGCAGGCCAGCAGGTATAGGCTCAGATGAGAAAGAAGATAGTTACACTTTAGTTTTCTTTATAGGCTGGAGGGAGAGAGGAAGGCCAATCGCAATGAGAGGGCACAGAGCTGGCAAAAATGAATAACAAAGAGAATTTACAGTATGCACTGTTTTAGCAGCTGGTACCTGCATGAAACAATGACAGCATAATGAATTGAGACAAATGCATTTTTTATTGCCTCCCCTTTTCCTTAAGCCAAGTTTGCAAACCCCCATCACCACCCCCCCACAACCCCCGCCCCCGATCATTAAGACAGCTGGAAAAAGATTTCATCTGATTTGTTCTGCTGCAACTCTGTCTATCCCCGTCTCTCTCTCTCTCTCTCACTCACTTTTGTAATAGGATCTGCAAGAATCATTCAAAGGCTAGATATAATTTACTGCTCTTTGTGCACAACACCCCCCCCCCACCTATCCCAGTCCTCAATCGCACAAGGTGCCCTGCGGATGAACTAATCACACTTGAAATATTATTTCTCCATCTTATTCCCCTGTTTTATGAACAGCTCTGGTTTTATGGTGCAATGGGTTTAACCCCTGCCTAGTCGCACCCCTGCTTATGCGAGTGCATGTGTTTGCTGAGGGGCTGGGAGATAATGGAGATAAAATGTCTCAAACATTTTGGTGTTCATCATCTGCAACTGACTATGTCATGACAAAGATCTGTTCTTAATTTCAGTTGTACCTGCAGCTTAATTTCCCCAAAGATGTTTTTTTTAATATGTAATAAAAATACAGGCAGCAAAAAGAGAAACAATGCAGTCTTGTTGCCAGAAGCTAGCCATTACCAATAAAAGGGACATTATATGAATACAGTACACTTTTGTGTCCCATGAGAAAAAATAAAAAGAATTAGAGCCATAAATACTTTTTTTTTGTTATGTGAAATATTAGATATTTTAGATGAACTATTGTCTAACATAAAACTAACCAAGCATAAAAAAGAAAAGAAAAAAAGTGTCTTGTTTTAAGCACATGCTACTTGTGATTTTAGTGCGGCCCACCTCAGAGGTCTTAAAATATCCATCAAATAAAACTGTATAATAATATCATGAGCTACTGAAATGACATTCAAGTCATTGTAATAATAAAACATATATATAGTAATAATAATAAAAAAGTACAAATAATAAAAATAAAATAAAATAACAACAGATCACTGTATTTAGACATATCCCAAAAAATTATTGAGGATCACAAAATCTGCAATAAAAAATGTATTTAAAAAATAGCTCATATAATATTTAGTTTGATTTTAACAGTTTTCTAAAAGTGAAGCCACTCTTTTATCTGACCAAACTATTTCATTTTTAAGAGTTTAAGATGTAAGGCCCTATTTTGTACTTTAGTCATGGAAACATGAACCTGCAGGCCTTCACTCACCCTCAACCTCTCTCTCGCTGTGATACACACACCTCATTAACCTTTCAGACTGAGCAGACTCTTGTTAAAGAAAGCAGACACAAACTGGTGAAGGGCCTTAACAGAAACTTAAGTGTAGGTGTAGGTGGTATGGTATATTTCACAGTAGAAGTATATACTGTATGTATCATGTAGCAAACCAAAATATAGAATTGTTCCAAGTAAGTGAAAACCCATTCATTAAATCTTTGCATTATGCCAAACAACACCCCTTTTTCTTCAATTTCAATGACCAGTTTGAGACATGTTACACTACTGTAAGTTTCTTCGAAACTCTCACCAGACCAAAGTCTGGTCCACATTGGAGCTGATTCTGGACAAAAACAGGCCACTTAAGGCTGTGACAGTCCAAAACGTCAAAGAACTAGCGGTGATGAAAGCCAAATGTGCATGTGTCTGGGCCAAAAAGTTGCAAAGACTATAGCCAACAACCATCTATTTCATATGTTTAATACGGGTGTGCCTCACACATCCTGATAAGTGAAGCTGCAGGCTCTTTGATCACCCCCTGGTGGCTGGCTGCAGTACAAGTCAAACCACGCCCTCTCCATGTAAACGAATGGGACTTGAGTCAAATAAAAAAATAAATTACACTTCCAATACAATTTTACGAAAGCTGGTTTTGGTCATTTAAGGTAGTTGTTATCACACTGATATATGTTCAATTGTTCGTTTTTGTGATAAGTTTAATCTTAGCTAGTGATTTGATGTTTAAAAAATGTGGTGTTTCGTTATGGTTGATTGGGTCTGTGGGAGTTTGGGCTGGAGTTTGATACCGAGGCTCCACCTCACGACACTACTGCGCAGACTCTGGCTCCAAACGAATCTCTACTGCACAGACTCTGGCTCTAAATGACGTCATTTACTCAAGATGGCAGCGGCCATAATGAGATGCTTTGGCTTCACTTTTCTATAGTGAAAGGAAGTGGAGAGACACGTTGTTTTTTTTTACAGTCTATGTGGTTCAATGCCAACATGAGTGGAAATAACTGTCCTGTCTATCCCAGCAGGTGGCAGTAGTCTATATTTGTTATTCAAAAAAAAAAAAAAAAAAAAAAAAAAAAAAAACCAAACAGGACTGCAGACATACAAACTGCAAGCAAAGCAGCACTTGCCTGCCATTTTGAATATTAATCATGTTGATCAGTTGGTCTTCTCTTTCTTAATTTTAGACAGCCAAATATTTGCATATTGGATGCTCAGGCAAGATGATGATATAATATTAGAAGAGCATTCTGTGTGTACCTTGACCTTGTTTGTCATTTGCTTGCTTTCATCACATTAGTTTTTCTTCTTGTGCACTGGTTGGCTAAGATAAACGGCCAATAGGAGGGATTTCTCCCACCGACTGCCTGAAGCCAATTCAACATGCTCAATCATGCAAAAAGCCACCGAAGGGGTCCTACTAGTGCTGACAGTGCAGTACAGCAGCAGTGTGAAATGCTCAGTGATGACCTTCCTTTTGCTGGTTTGGTCTATGACAGCCTTTAGACCGTAAAAGACCATCTGAATGATCAGACACAGCCTGTTTTTAGGTGACTTGTTTTGGCAGGTAAATACAAAATCAAACATAGGCCTAATCCTAAAAGTAAATTGGAATATAAAGGTGTGCACAACAATATCTTGTTTATTTGCTTTAAGTCTCAAAGAAAACTCTTGGATATCTTGAATGTGATGGAATGAATCATACATATTGAATAGGGGATATTATACTTAGAAGTGCATAAAGGAACAATCTAGGGTTGGTTTTTAACCCTGGTCATCTGGAGCAGAACTGAAGGAGCAGAACTGAAGACCTAGGGTCTAGGACAGGGATGTCCAATCCTGCACCAAGAGGGCCACTATAGCCCCAGTCCTAATTAAAGATTATTCAGCCTTAACCAGATAATCAAGGTCTTTAGGATTGCCTGAAACGTCCAAGTGAGTGTGATGGGACAGGTTGGAGCTAAACTCTGCCTTCCAGGAACAGGATTGGACACCCCTAGTCTAGGGAAGCAACTATCAGCTAAATGGCCTACTTGATGTGGCTTGTGCTTGTTCACAAGGGTGTCTCTTGTGTCATTTTATGATTTAGAACGTGCTTACAAGCCCTTTTCAGCTGCTCTATATGTATCCTCAATACAACCTTTTGCTGAGCCTGGACTTCATGGTGTTCTGCTACCAGACACTTTATGCAGAGGACCACAAGGGCTGAGGGCAAGATTTGGCACCTTAACACCTGGAAAGGCCAACTAATCACATCGCTTGACATTTTGGGAAAACTCTTACCAATGTCGTGTGTGATATCCTTCTGATGGTCTGTGGGTGGTTTGTATTGGTGTGATTTTCTGAGGTTGAGACTGTCAGGTGCTGGTTTCAATGTGTTCAACATAAACTTGTAAATTTTTACTTGTATATTTTGGGTTTATTGAGTGTTTTGGCATTAGTGATGTGTCTGTTTACACAAACAAACAGCATTTCAGCCTCCAACCATCCATATCAGCTACGTTTCTCATGCCTTTGCACAGGTATTGACCCACACTGAGACACAGACAGAGATTGAAAGCTCTAGATAGAGAAAATGTGGAGATACAGCAAGAAAGAGAGAGAGAGAAAGAGAGAGAGAAAGGTTGAGAATAAGAAGGAGAGAAAAAGGAGAGAAAAGACAGAAGGCAGCTCTCAGCTGTTCACTTGTACTTAAGAAGCGCATTTACTTTCCATTGATTTCCAATGGTTTAGTCAATTTCCTGTCACTTTTCATTGCAAGTACATGGGATCTCAGTTTAGCAGCTTACAGGAAAACAGAGAAAGTCCTGTGGGGAAAGTAGGAGAGTTGGAGTCGACAAACTGTCTGGCCCAGGATCATTCCTCTCAAGCATGTAACCACTGCATAGATATACAGCATGTCATGTTGCTATTTTGATGTGGCATTCAAACTAAAACCAAGCAATTTAGTGCATTTAAATTCACCAAGAGCACAATTAGTCAGTAATTTGTAATTCCATGATGGTTGGAATATATGGCAGAAAGTGGATTTTGATAAATTGCAATTCATAAAAATGCAAAATAATCACCAACAGATAAACTGTATTAGTCCAACACAAGTAGTTTTGCAACAAAACAAAAAGAAGTAACTTCATTAATTTTGATAAGTTATGAATATTTATTCCTTGGTAGAGAATATTCATCTGATTAGACATCACAGACATCAAAATAGATTGTAATTTTGCTAGTCATATTAGAAAACACATCAAAGACGACAAATATGTTGATATGGAAACTACATAATTTAATAACCCTTAAACCCCAAATGTATATATTTTAAATGGATAGGAACATAAATGCTAGATTAAAATTTATCCCTCAACCAAACAGTTATTTAAATTGTTATTGCAAATGGTAGCCGAGTTAATCTCTGTTCTGCATGTGCTGTATTCTTATTTCTGTTTGAGTTCTTAAGTAAAATTATGACCAGTAACAATGGTTAAGGACGACATTTTACTGAACTTATTTAATCTGTGTTGATACTTATTGGAACTGTTATACTGGGAGGAGGTTGTTGATATTGTTATGATGTGTGCATGTCACATGCTGTGTTACAGTGATTGTTACAGTGAGGTCAAATTTTAAGTCATGGCAACCTGACATTAATCTTTGTGTCTTTTCCCCTTCATTTTTATTATTAGCCTTTTATTTTTTTATTCACCTATTTCTGTCCACAAGCAGTGCAGATCTCTTATATGTTTGCTTCTCTGGCACTGTTGTCGGTGCGCTGCATTCCTTCTTGTCTTCTCTCGGAAAATAATCTGCTCACATTGAACATTAATCCTCACTTATTTTCTCTCTCTGTGTTGGACCCTTTATTCCTTGCAGGTGAGAAAAGCCCCGTGTCGCTCACAGGCAGACGTGTGTTTGGGAGGGGTGTAAGTGGAGAGAAATAGCCTTCGTTTGGCATTGTGCAGGTTTTAGTAAGAAACAGTGGTGTTTTTTTATATGAATAGCTTTAGTTTGGAGTTGAAAATGTAACAACAATGCTTGGATGAAACGGTTAAGGGTGAGATAGAGATTGATTGGCTTTAACAACCTGAAGTGTTCTCAGAATAACAGCTTGAGAATTTTTTTTTTTTTATATTTTTTTTTTATCTTTACAAATCTTAACTTTTTTTTATCTTAATTTGTTTCACCTTTTTAATCACACTTTGCTCTAGATACCTGAGAACTGACTATACTGTATACATCCCCTAAAATCACTTTTAGGACAAATTGTTAAAAAAAAAAAAAAAAAAAAAAAAAAAAAGTATAAAATACAGTATAAAATCATTTTTAGCGTGTAATGCTATCCTTGTAGTTTATTGGCCTGCATTACTGATAAAAAACAAAAAACAAATTCTGAATATTATTAGATATTATTACTTTATAACAAGGTAAGATGCATACATACTAAACGAAAATTAGTTTATCAATACAGAAAGTTGATGATAGAACAAGACATAAAGACAGACTGTGTGCGTACTGTTTCCTGAGCAGTATCGCATTCTGTCTTTTACTCACTTTGTGAGTTTCATCACACGTCTGTGGTCACCCCCCCCCAACACATATTTTTTACAGCCATTTCAACACCATCTTGACTACCCATAATTCAACTTCATTTCTCCCCTAATTCATCCCAAAGACCACAGAATCTCAGTATGAGAATGTGGCTTTTTCTCACCAGTGATTAAAACAAGTAATAAGGTATGAGAGACTGTGATATAATGTGAATATAGTCATGACTACAAACGTTGTTATTCTGCAACTATGTTTAGTTCCCAAACTATCTATTGTGAAAAATCATAATTAAAATGACATACTTTTACAGTAAAATACAGTTTTTGGAAGTAAGATGCGTGAATGACCATATAATTAATTATTTTATTATATAATATTCTATTACACAGAATAATACGTTTTACAGTAAAACACTGTTGAAAAAAAAAACTGTCAAAAGTTTGGAGTTTTTGAAAGTCTCTTATGCTCACCAAGGCTGCTTTTATTTGTACAAAAATATAGTAAAAACTGTAATATCATGAAATATTATTACAATTTTAAAAAGCAGATTTTCTATTTGAAAAAATTTTAAACTGTTATTTATTATTGCGATGGCATAGTTGAATTTTAGGCAGCCATACTTCAGTTTTCATTGTCGCACAATCCTTCAGAAATCATTCTCATATGCTGATTTGGTGCTCAGTTCATTTTCAGTTTTTAGTGGTGCTCAATCATTAAAATAAAATCTTATTGATATCAATGTAAAACTTTTTTGAGTTGTAACAATATTTCATAATATTACAGTTTTTTTGTGTATCTTGTCAATGGAGAAAGTAGCTTTTTAGGCCAAGATGGTGTAGTTACAGCATCTACCAGCAGGGGCTAACTAGACCATACTAACCAGCTAAACCTTGACTCCTTGATATTCACAACGCAACACAGCCTGTGACTTTTTGTCTTTATCAAATAGTTATATCATAAAAAATATTAAGCTGATTTGTTGACCTGTGTGGATGCTGTGCAGTGATATGGTGAACATGTTTCATGTCACAGCTGTTACTATATAGTGAATTTTAGCACAGCTAGACTTCTGTAATGACCAGTTGGAATACAAGACTGGAGCTAGCAGTGATATAATAAACTGTGTGAAACAATCTCATTCACTCACATTGTGTCTAGGTCACAGTGACAGTTAGATCGTGTTCTGCTGTGTGTGAGTCACTGTGGTGTGAACTATTCTGATTGCTGTTAATCTGTTTGCTTGTTCAACCATATCTCCATTTAAATGGGAGCAATATTCAGCAATAAAGACACCACAGTGAAGCTCAAGAGGACAGCCAGCAGTTTTCGAAAATTATACAGCACTAGAATGAAACACTTCTGAATGAGGACTACTTCATTTTGAATCTCATTCAAGTTTGGAATATGACTTCTGTTTTTCTCACAAAGCAATAATATCTCATTTCCATTGTTTAATTTCAGCGTGATCACTTACAATGGCAAATTTAATTATAAAAAATAAAATAATGCAATTAAAATACAGAGATCTATAATATCTGGAGAAAGCTATTAATCATTTCGATGGCCGTTTTCTATACAAAATAAGATTTTTTTTTTTCATCTTTTTAGCTCATGGGCACTCATGTTTTTTGAACCAGTCACTAGGGTTGTAAATGCCATGGCGCTGATGTTGGCATATCATTCAAGTTGATTAAAATGAATTTTATTCAATTAACAGCCTTAGTTTGAACAGAAAGGCCAATGGATGTATCAATGAAACTGAATAGTTACATCTAAAACTATAGTTACAACAGTAAATTTCGGTAACACTTTATTTTGATAGTCTCTTTTGAACATTCTGTTGACAATAAGTAATGTCTACTAACGCTCATCAGAGTATAAGTATACTATTTGCTTAATATCTGCTAACTCTTTATTGTCATGGTCTCCCAACAGACATTATACTATTACTGATTATAAGTAACTTTGCAAGTACATGTCAACTTATTCTTACCCTAACCCTATGAGTCTATTAATACTCTACTAATACTCTAATGAGAGTTAGTGTGCAACGTTACTTATAGTCAGCAGAATGTGTAAGGGGCCATCAAAATAAAGTGGGTTGACATATTTGACTATTTATCAATCTGTCCCCTAATATTTGTGCTATGAAAGTCAGTGAGAAATTTAAGTTCTCGATTTTAAACCAGCAGCAAATTACATGTATACCTCATGAAGCTCAATCATATAGAATGAATATTTTATCTCTGTATTTTTCACTGGATTCCTCAACGGTTCTTTCAAGACACCGGCAGACTAGAGGCTTTGAAGGATGAGAGAGAGAGATGACAGAGGTCTCTCTGGAAAAAGCAATTATTCTGAGACATGCTGACTCCATTTTGTAATCTACAGATCCACCTTCAATCTCCGAAAGCTTGGGTGGAGGCAGCAGACGAGGTGTCTCCCCTCCCCTGAAGGCCTCCTCTCTCTCCCCTGCCCGCTTGCACACGGGAACGGAACACGCTGATAAATCTCACAAAAATAAAACACAACTTTTGCACACAGAACGATGTGTGTGTGTGTAGAGAGATACACACAGGGATGCTCTGTCTTTTCCTCACTGCTCTCCCACATGTGGAATGGAATGACATTAGATGTTGGTGTGTGTTTGTGTCTAGTGACAAGTAACAGGGGACTATGGTCTCCATGGCAACAGCAATGGCTCAATACATCATACCTCTTTACAGTAGTCAAGCGGGGACGTTTGGTCAAAAATTAATAAATCGAAGGAAAAATGGAGTGGATTGCTCAGTATCTGTTACAGAAAACTGATTACCCTGCATGTTTACATTTTTTAAAAATTAAATCCAGCTGAAACCAGCCTAATAAGATAATGGGTTTTAGTAACTAGCATTTTGTAGACCATCTTGTCTACAGCTTGGTCTACAGTTGATAGACAAGCAATAAACCAGCTAAAAATCATGCAGCTTGACCACCATAAATGAATATTCCACAGTCACTAAATGCTCGATTGATTGCATTTAGGGCATAATTCTTATTACCAAAGAGTCACTCAGTTTTTATAGAAGAAAATGTTAAAATAACATATGAAGTTCATATTTTTTGTTAAAACAACAAAATATCCGAGTTGCTTTTTCAAGTAAGTTACATAAGACACCTGTCCCCATGTTGAGAGAAATTTTGAATGAGGTGCAGAGGCACTTCAGCCTGAGGCTTATTAATTTGGGCCTTTACAGTTACCAAAAAATATAACTTTTGGGGGTTTTCTTATAAAAATAAATAAACAAATAAATAAACAAGGAGAAATTTTGAATGAGGTTAATAAATAATAGAGTAGGTGTAAAAAGTAATGGAGAAGTTGAATAATGTAATGATTTAGTTTATTTGTTACAGTTTGCTTTATTTTTTACAGTAAGCATCATATTCCATTTACGTGAAAAGCTTTTAATTTTTGTCATTCAAGCCTATACTGTAGCTTGATTGCTTTGTATGCATGAGTCTGTGTAAACTTTACAGAAAAAAAAAAAATATATATATAATATAATATAATATATATATATATATATATACACACAAATGCTCAGATATAGTCAGGGGCCAGAATAGAATGATTGAAAGCGAATGCAAGGCTGTACTGGTGGCACAAGTAAAGGAATACATCAGTGTGAAGTATCAAAAGATTTTATCTCCACATAATAAAACTAACGTACACACACTGTAATCCTTTCATTCAGACAGGAAACAATATCCAAATAACAAATCCAGCATATCTGTGTTCAGCAGACACTTACACATTTACATTCTCCCAGATTCTAATATAAGGCAATTTCCTTGTTAAGTGATTATCATCAGATAAGCAGGGAACAAGATTAGTTTTGTGCAGCGTCTACCTTTCATTGGAGAGAAAACTTTTTAATATGCATTTCCTCAGGTCAAATGTGCCTTCTTTCTGCTGCTCATTTCAAAATAATATTTAGTTTGATTGATGTTTAATAGGAAAATGTGTATCTGAATCCCATAGAATTCTTAAAAATAATGATTTCAGAAATTCCTTGAAGGCACAACTTATTATTATTATTATTATTATTACATGTATGAATTATTATTATATGTATGTTGACCTTATGCACAAACACACACACACATGGCAAATAGGGATCATGGCTTTGAATCTTTGAAAAATATTGAGAATTTTGTTTGGGGCTATTAATCAAAAATAGCAGCAATATTAGGTTCCTTTTTGGGCATTAATGGTTCCATGAAAAACATTTAACATCCACTGAACCTTTCCACTGCACGAAAGGTTCTTTATAGTGGAAAAAATGTTCATCAGATTATTAAAATGTTGTGCACTAAGAAAAAGGTTATTTTAGGAAAGGTTCTTTGTGGAACTAAAAATGGATCGTCAATGACATCATTTAGCATCATATTTCAAAATTTGTATGAAATGTATATGTTGCTTGCAAACATGAATTTGAATGTATCACCTGAAATGTACAGTATTTCAGGTTTTGCAGAAAGATTCACATATTTTCAGTAAGCCTGGGTTCATACTGAAATGCACTTTGATGACTATCAAATAAAGAAAGATGTGTTTTGCAGTCAGATGTTGTAGTTACAATGTTGTATTTACTAACTGGAGCTTACCAGACCATTCTAACCAGTCAAACCTTGATCTCTTGGTAGAAGCTGATGTTTATGGAATGATCCATCCACAAATGAAATGTAAAAACTAAACAGAGATGATTAGCTAGTAAATTAAGCTGTTTAACTTGCTAACCAAAGTTTAGGGATGCACGATAAATATCGGACGATATTTAATGCGCATCTCGTCAGTAAAGCCGGTTCTGTAATCAGTGGTTAATCTCTACATGTGCCTGCTCTCACGTGGAGCAGCATTTACTACACAGAGTCGTTGTTCACTGACAAGCTGTGCAAAACCACAATCATATTTTGCGCATGTTTTGAGCAGCTTGTCAGTGAACAAGGGTTCTGTGTAGTAAATGCTGCTCCACGTGAAAGCACGCACGTGTAGAGATTTACAGCAGATTTACCGCTTTACTGATGAGATGCGCATTAAATATTGTTCCGATATTTATCATGCATCCCTACCCATGTTTAAATAAAAACAAATATTTAAAGCTTTATTTACAAATTAGCATTTCCATAATGTTTCAATTTTCCAATATACTGCATCATATTCATGGACCATGTATGGCTATATATTGATACACAAAAAAAAACAAAAAAAACTGCACTATATCTTTACATGTAATATTCTTTTTGAAACACTCAGAAACATCCTTAGCAGCAACAACTGCAATCAAGCATATCTGATAACTTGCAATGAGTCTGTTACAGCGCTGTGGAGGAATTTTGGTCCACTCATCAATGCAGAATTGTTGTAATTCAGCCACATTGGAGGGTTTTCGAGCATGAACCACCTTTTTAAGGTCATGCCACAGCATCTCAATAGGATTCAGGTCAGGACTTTGACTAGGCAACTCCAAAGTCTTCATTTTGTTTTTCTTCACCCATTCAGAGGTGGACTTGCTGGTGTGTTTTGGATCATTGTCCTGCTGCAGAACACAAGTTCGCTTCAGCTTGAGGTCACGAACAGATGGCCGGACATTCTCCTTCAGGATTTTTTGGTAAACAGCAGAATTCATGGTTTCATTTATGACAGCAAGTCTTCCAGGTCCTGAAGCAGCAAAACAGCCCCAGACCATCACACTACCACCACCAAATTTTACTGTTGGTATGATGTTCTTTTTCTGAAATGCGATGTTACTTTTACGCCAGACGTAATGGGACACACACACATTCCAGCTTTTGTCTCGTCACTCCACAGAGTATTTTCCCAAAAGTCTTGGGGATCATCAAGATGTTTTCTGGCAATTTAGATGATCCTTTTTTGTTCTTTTTGCTCAGCAGTGGTTTTTGTCTTGGAACTCTGCCATGCAGACCATTTTTGCCCAGTCTCTTTCTTATGGTGGAGTCACGAACACTGACCTTAACTGAGGCAAGTGAGACCTGCAGTTCTTTGGACATTGTTGTGGGGTCTCATGTGACCTCTTGGATGAGTTGTGGCTGTGCTCTTGGGGTAATTTTGGTCGGCTGGACACTCCTGGGAAGGTTCTCCACTGTTCCATGGTTTTGCCATTTGTGAATAATGGCTCTCACTGTGGCTCGCTGGAGTCCCAAAGCTTTAGAAATGGCTTTATTTTCCAGACTGATAGATCTCAAATACTTTCTTTCTCATTTGTTTCTGAAATTCTTTGGATCTCTGCATGATGTCTAGCTTTTGAGGATATTTTGGTCTACTTCACTTTGTCAGGCAGGTCCTATTTAAGAGATTTCTTGATGGCAAACAGGTGTGGCAGTAATCAGGCCTGGGTGTGGCTAGAGAAATTTAACTCAGGTGTGATAAACCACAGTTTTAACAGGGGGGCAAACACTTCTTCACACAGAGACATGCAGTTTTGGATTTTGTTTTCCCTTAATAATAAAAACCTTCATTTAAAAACTGCATGTTGTGTTCACTTGTGTTATCTTTGACTAATATTTAAATTTGTTTGATAATCTGAAACATTAAAGTGTGACAAACATGCAAAAAAATAAGAAATCAGGAAGGGGGCCAACACTTTTTCACACCACTGTATAATGTATATACAAACCTGATTCCAAAAAAGTTGGGACACTGTACAAATTGTGAATAAAAACAGAATGCAATGATGGGGAAGTTTCAAATTTCAATATTTTATTCAGAATACAACATAGATGACAAATCAAATGTTTAAACTGAGAAAATGTATCATTTTAAGGGGAAAAATAAGTTTATTTTAAATTTCATGGCATCAACACATCTCAAAAAAGTTGGGACAAGGCCATGTTTACCACTGTGTGGCATCCCCTCTTCTTTTTATAACAGTCTGCAAACGTCTGGGGACTGAGGAGACAAGTTGCTAAAGTTTAGGAATAGGAATGTTGTCTCATTCTTGTCTAATACAGGCTTCTAGTTGCTCAACTGTCTTAGGTCTTCTTTGTCGCATCTTCCTCTTTATGATGCACCAAATATTTTCAATGGGTGAAAGATCTGGACCGCAGGCTGGCCATTTCAGTACGCGGATCCTTCTTCTATGCAGCCATGATGCTGTAATTGATGCAGTATGTGGTCTGGCATTGTCATGTTGGAAAATGCAAGGTCTTCCCTGAAAGAGACAACATCTGGATGGGAGCATATGTTGTTCTAGAACTTCAATATACATTTCAGTATTGATGGTGCCTTTCCAGATATGTAAGCTGCCCATGCCACACGCACTCATGCAACCCCATACCATCAGAGATGCAGGCTTCTGAAATGAGCGCTGATAACAACTTGGGTTGTCCTTGTCCTCTTTAGTCCAGATTAAATGGCGTCCCAGTTTTCCAAAAAGAACTTCAAATTTTGATTCATCTGACCACAGAACAGTTTTTCACTTTGCCACAGTCCATTTTAAATGAGCCTTGGCCCAGAGGAAATGCCTGCGCTTCTGGATCATGCTTAGATATGGCTTCTTTTTTGACCTATAGAGTTTTAGCCGGCAACGGCGAATGGCACTGTGGATTGTTCACCGACAATGTTTTCTGGGAGTATTCCTGAGCCCATGTTGTGATTTCCATTACAGTGGCATTTCTGTATGTGATGCAGTGCCGTCTAAGGGCCCGAAGATCACGGTCATCCAGTATGGTTTTCCGGCCTTGACCCTTACGCACAGAGATTGTTCCAGATTCTCTGAATCTTTGGATGATATTATGCACTGTAGATGATGATAACTTCAAACTCTTTGCAATTTTTCTCTGAGAAACTCCTTTCCGATATTGCTCCACTATTCTTCGCTGCAGCATTGGGGGAATTGGTGATCCTCTGCCCATTTTGACTTCTGAGAGACACTGCCAATCTGAGAGGCTCTTTTTATACCCAATCATGTTGCCAATTGACCTAATAAGTTGCAAATTGGTCCTCCTCCAGCTGTTCCTTATATGTACATTTAACTTTTCTGAAGTGGCGCTTGGTTTTGCGTCTGCCTATTGCGGGACTGGCCAGTTTCGGTCTGCTAAATAGGGAGGCGTGACCAAAGCCAGTGAAAGTACTTAACTAGCTGTTTTGGAAGAAACAGTCGAGCAACAGATAAGGACAGCAGTTTGTAAGTGTTTTGCCTTGTTTTCTCATTAGACTACTGCGTGATCGTTGTTGCTAGGACAACTTTGCTTTATTTACTGTGTGTCTTACCCTGGTAAATACGTGCTGAAGTGCTTGGTAAATACATGCTGATTCCTCTAAATTTCTGCAGCAGCCAGAAATTTAGAGGAATCAGCATGAATGACCTTCTCCTGAAAGGGCCTGATGTACTTAATCCCATCCGAGCAGTGCTACTAAGGTTCAGGAGAGAAGTCCATGCTGCCCTCGGCGACATCAAGAAGATGTACAATTCTGTGTGGCTTGAAGACCTGGAGATGCACCTCCATAGATTTCTCTGGAGAAACAGTGAAGATGAAGAAATTGAGGAATATGCCATCACCAGGGTCAACATTGGCGATCGACCAGCAGGGTGCATCGCACATCTGGCCATGAGAGAGACAGCAAAGCTGCCAATGTTCACTCATCTGAAGGAGGAACGGAGAGTCCTTGAAGAGGATTCCTATGTAGATGATATCCTGACATCCCATAATGACCTGGAAAAGCTAGACGAAACCACCAAAGGAGTCAAAGAAATTCTGAAGGCAGGTGGATTCTTCCTCAATCCGTGGGTCCGATCAGGCCAAAGTGGGAGGCAGACGTCTACATCAGAACCTCCAGCATCATCAGATGAAGTCTTCATTCTCCCCAACCAAATGAGAGAAGGAGACAACAAAGCCCTTGGAGTTGGTTACCTGGTTGAACCAGACAAACTGTACCTTATGACCTCGATAAACTTCTCAAAGAGAAAAAAGAAGATGAGAATCAGCCAAAATCTTGTTGGAGAAGAGGTAAGAAAAAAAAAACTCCAAACCCACTGACTAGAAGACAATTGCTTAGCCAAGTAGCTAGTTTGTATGACCCAATAGGCCTTGCAACACCTGCCAAACAGAAAGGAGCCATTCTAGTCAGAAAAGCATTTCAAGAAGCTGGAGGCAAAACTTTAACACGAGACACATGGGACACACCTCTGTCTGAAAGACTTAGAGAAGAAGCCATCCACCTGTTTGAGGAATACACATGCCTCAACCAGATTACCTTCCATAGAAGCCTCACACCAGTCAAAAGGATTGGAGAACCCTGGGGAATAACATTCTCAGATGGGAGCGACCAGAGCTATGGAGCTGTTGCATACTTCAGGTGGGAGACCGAGCAAGGCATCCTGGTCCGGCTTGTTGAGTCCAAAGCCAAGCTCACACCACTTGACCAAAAGGGAGAACCAGTGAAGGCTGAGGTCTGTGGTGCTGTGTTTGCTGCAAGACTCAGGAAATACATTGAAAAGGACAGTCGGATGCAAGTTGAACGTTGGATCCATTTGTTGGACAGTCAAACTGTGCTGGGTGCAATCCAAAGGGACAGTTATGGGTACCAGACCTTTTTTGCGAACAGAGTGGAACAGATCCAGAAGTCCACATCAGTTGAAGACTGGAGATGGATTCCAGGTGAGCAAAACATTTCTGACCTCACAACAAGAGGAGCAACCCCAGAAGACCTCAAAGAGAACTCATTGTGGCAAAATGGCCCAGAGTTTCTGAAATGACCAGTGGAGGAGTGGCCGACAAAGTCAGCCAAAGATGTCGCTGCAGATGCCAAAGAAGGTATAAACAAGCTCCAAAGGAAATGTTTTACAGCAGCACTAACCCGAGCACAGGTGGAAAAAAACCAACATGCTCCATCTGCCACTGCAATGCCAATGTCTCCAACCTCTGACCAAAACAAGGACCTGCAAAGCAGTGATAGCGTAAAAGGGCACCAAATCCAAGTCCGGAGGCCACCTTCTGGTTCTTCAGTGAGGAAAATCTTTAACATCAGTAAGTTCAGCAGTTTAACCAGGTTGATGAGAGTCATTGCCTGGGTGTGGAGAGCTGCCACAAAGTGGAAAGAAATGCTGGCCAAGACCTCAACCACAAGCAAGCCAAAGAGGAAGGAGATTCCTTCAGCTTTTGAGATCAAGTCCAGAGTCAAGGAAGCTACACTTACCATCATGGAGCGTGAAGATGCACTCAGGGATCTCTTCCTTGCAGCTCAAAAGGAGGTAACCTTGCCAGACACCACACTCAGCAGGCTTGCTGTGGTCAAAGAGGAAAGCACTGGACTTTTGCTTTGTGGAGGAAGATTCCAAATTTTAATGAAGAAAAAACTGCAGTACCAATCTTGCCCTGCACATCATGGGTATCCACTCTTCTAGCTCAAGAAGCCCACAAGGCAAATCATGAAGAAATCGCAGTCACACTCCTCCGGATGAGGAGGAAAGCATGGGTGGTAAGAGGCCGGAAATTAGCTCAGAAGATCGTTGATAATTGTGTGACATGCAGGAGACTTAGGGCCCGAAGATGCCAACAGATCATGAGTGACCTTCCATCGGAGTGAATAACACCAGCCAATCCATTTGAGTACACGACAGTGGACTTATTTGGACCTTACGAAGTGAAGGATGAGGTGAGAAAGAAGGTGAAACTCAAAGTGTGGGGAATTGTCTTCTGTTGCATGGCGTCCAGTGCTATGCACACAGACCTTGTCAGTGACCAGTCGGCTGAAGGCTTCCTGTTAGCCTACCAAAGATTTACGGCACTGAGAGGACATCCGAGGAAATTGTGGTCGGATCCTGGAAAGAACTTTGTCGGAGCCAGACCTACGCTCAAAGAGCTTTACATGTTTTTGGACCGACTGGAGAAATCAAAGCTTGAATATGAAGTCTCCAAGCATGGTACAGAATGGAACTGGAGGATCCATCCAGCAGACTCACCTCACAGGAACGGAGCTGCTGAAGCTGCTGTCCGGACTGTGAAGCGGGCTTTGCACAATCTGGGGGGTAATGGAGTCTTCACATGGGGTGAGTTTCAAACGTTCCTTTATATGGCTTCCAACCTCGCCAATGAACAACCTATTGATGCCAGGACTCAGAGCCGGGAGGACTGTGTAGAATACATTAGCCCAAATTCACTTCTGCTCGGAAGAACTGGACCCAGAGGAGATCCAGGGACCTTTGACTTTGAAGGCTACTCTTACAAGAGATTAAGAACCATCCAAACAGAAGTTGATCGGTTCTGGAGGAAATGGAGCCAGTTAGCCGGACCAAACCTGTTTGTCCGGACTAAGTGGCACACAGCTCACAGGAATGTGGCAATTGGAGATGTCATCTGGCTGGCTGACCAAAACGCCTTGAGAGGTCAGTTCAGGCTTGCCAGAGTTATTGACGTCAATACTGACAGGAAGGGAATTGTGAGGGATGTATATCTCCGATCCTTCCCCAGCTACCCAGTCGCAACTGTGAAGCACACTAAAAAGATGAAAAAGCACTCAACCAAGATACCTGCAACAGTTCTTCACAGGGATGTCAGACGAATAGTTGTCCTGCTTCCAATTGAATAGCAGCAGCAGCAACAGGATCAAAAATAGAGTAACTAAATCCAACACATCACAGTACTGGTGTGACCTCCTTGGGTTGAAGAACCAGGAGGTCAAGTGGGAGGTGTTGTTTCATTTTTTTGTTTCGGAATATAATGTTGTTTATGTTCTAAATTCACCCAGGATACTTAGCGCACTCCCAAACTGCAGGGGGCAACCATGCAACAGGAGTTGGTGGAACCAACTTCTCGGAAGTGCTCTTGGGACCATATTTACCGGCGCACCCACAGGGAGTGCATGGCATTGGAATGTTTGGTAAGAGCTCACTTGGCCCTCTCACCCGTTCCTGAAAAAAGATACTGTGACCACAGCTCCTGATCATCCAAAGACGCAACTGGTAGGACAGAATGTGATTGAATGTGTTTAGTTCAGGTTTCTATATGATTTGCTTGGTTGTAACGTGCAATTTAAATTAAATAGCAAAGACTTTATTATGTGAACGTAGAACTTGACAGAAGTAACGTTACTCTAAGCATGTGTATTGTTTAAATTATATAAGTTTAATTATGGGATTGGTATTTTAATAATTAACTATTAGAGATCCTAGGTTAATCTAAATGACTTTGGTTTGGTTTAAGGATTCAGTAACATCTATTTATTATTACTTTGAGAAAGTGGTATTGAGATTTATTTGTGATTTATTTGTAACTAATTCATGGTTTTTGGTTTGTGTATCTTAAAGGTTATCAACCTATTCTGTTCCATCCCAATCTATCAAACCATCTTTAAGAAAATAAAAGAAAAGAAAGTGAACAGATTTGAGTTGTCCTTTGCGTTCATCAGAGATAAAGCAGTTTTCAAGTTTGGGCAGAGCTGTGGTCAGTTAGAAAACACACAGAACTTGACTATATATATATATATATATATATATACACATATACACACACACACACACACACACACACACACACACATATATATATATATATACATACATAGATAGATAGATAGATAGATAGTTAATAAGAAGATATATTTTCTTTGCATAAGAGATATTTCCATATTTTCTAATCAGGCACCAAACATCATTCTATTTATTTGTGGTTAACTTGTGGATAATTTGCTGCAAAAAATTGCTCAAAGGTTTTTATGAGACAACTGTTATGATAAAAAAGATGAACACATACACATTGTCAGTTACAAACTTGAGTATACTGATCCCTCCTGTGCAGTCAATACTTATTCTATCAGGGCCTGTCAGGTGACTTCACAGTCTGAGAGGAAAGGACACAAAAATGTGATCAACGCATCGCAATTGACTAACAGTACAGCGAGAAATTCTGCTGCAAACAGCCTAATTCAAAGTAATAGGGATCTGTCTTTGAAATCCTATTTCCTTCTGTTCAGACACTCAGCACGCCTGCTTCTGCCAAAGAGCTTTTTACAAGAATAACTTCAGATAGCTGCACACGATTGTGTCAAAGTGATTCTCCACACTAGACAAAGTCTGTAATTATAAAGAGGCTGGACATAATAGTGGAAGAAGCCACCTTCTTGCCACAAAGCTCCGTTTTAATATCTGTGGTATACAACACTTTCATGCCTGTTTTTATTTTTTTATTTTTTTTTATTCCTGGAATTCTATAGTAAACACAATGTCAATATTTGATTAATATGCCAGAAAAGCCAACATGCCAAAAATGGAACTGCATTTTTTTTCCCTTCTCACAAGATAAACAGTTGAAAGTGACAGACATTTCAATAGCCAGAGCGAGTAAATCAAATGGAAATCTCTCTCTTTACAATATTCCTCAAAAATGATTGCCTTAGCGTCCGTCAACGTCCTGTCCCTCCTCATCACACGCGTTCAGATACGCGCTCTGCCCCCAGCAACATCTAAATTTCGGCTTAACATGGCAGAGATCATAATGGGAAAATCTGAGTGAAACAATATCCAGTTTTATAAAGATATCACATTCCCTTTGAAGGACAGGCGGTTTTGAGAAGTGCTGTGATGTTGAGGGTCTAGATTGGACCCCTAGTGTAAAGGCCCTCATAAGCAGCTCTATAACCGCCTGCGTTTGACACACTCTATGACCTGCGGTGAGGAGAAAGAGTGAAACGTTCTGTATTTTAACACCAGCTGCAATATCCATTCCTTAGACTTGTTCTTTAAAGGCCGTCTAGGAAGGAGTTAAATTATTGATGTCAAATGGCATGCTGGATTTCATCTGGTGCCTGCTAATTAGATTGTAATTATGGGGGAGCTTTGTGAGACTGTCTGCTCTGATTAGAAACACTTTTGCGGCCTGATCCTCCTGACCTTTCCTTTAAAACTTCAGCTACTCGAGATTAACAGCAAGCATCAGGGGTAAACGCTCAACAAATGAAGGTGTTCTGGATGAAAGATAACACAAAGGCTCATCTATGCAGCAAAACACTTATCAGCATCAAAGCGAGTCATTATATCACAGGATCACTGCTCTGGTCTGGTTTAATCACTGGAAGTTTGCAGATTAAAGGGTGTTTGTGCAGGAATCCACAGAAGAACCAATAAGCTTAAAGGGGTCCTCTTATGCTCTTTTACAAGGTCTTGATTTTGTTTTGGGGTGTACTAGAACAGGCTCTCATACTAGGTTGTTCGAAAAACATATATTTTTCATGTATTTTACATCATTACAACACCTCTCTCCCCAGTCTGGCATGGACGTCTCGAATAGTTCCTGTATCAAATGAAGGCCCGCTTTCTGAAATACAAAATGCGCTGTGATTGGTTAGCTGTGCCAGTCTGTGTTGTGATTGGTTAGATGGGCCAGTGTGTGTTGTGACAGCACTCGGTGCCTGGTTGGGAAATGTCATGCCCCTTATCATAGCCGCCTGCTGTGAGCTTCAGTGTAAATATTGCATCAAAATCAAATCAATTTGAGTGCGATTTAAACCCGGATGATTGAAAACACTCGTCTGCCTTGGGAAAGCTAGCGTGTCTCCGATATAGTGTTAACACTCATTGCCTTCTCTAGTGCAGCTCAACCAGGTCTCATCCCATTCGTCGATCTTTGTGATATCACAAATATCGGAAAATATGCGCTGTAGTCCAAACGAGTCGTTCATTGTAGTTTTAAAAATAAGTTATTTCTGTTAAATAAAATATCTCCTTTTGAATTGGACTTTGAGCTTTGTAACTTTGCAGATCTTTTTTATGCTCAAACAGCAACATTACAGACTAACTAAAGTTGAAAAAGTGAAAAAGAATAATAGCACCCCTTTAAGTTTAATGCTGTAATATTCATGCCTGCAGTACTCGACCACATTAAGACTCAGGACTGTCTACTGTACATGCTGCTGTTTAATCACTTCTTCCTGGAACGTTCTCTCTTATGTTTTTAAAAGTTATATACAGTAAATGTTAGGACAAAATGTTTTTAAAGTAATGTTTATGGAACGGTCTTTACAATTTTTAATATAAGTTCTCATAACGTTGAGAGAAAATGTTCTGAGATCAGCATTCTCAAAACGTCTTTATGATGCTGTTTATTCTTGATAAACAATCTCATAATTCTCAGAAAATCCTTATGATGTTATTTGTACTTAGTCAATGTTCTAAGGGACTGTTTATTTTTATTTATTTTTTTGAAACCTTTAAATTATGTTCTAATCACAACAAGAACTTTAACATTCTTAGTATATTAACGTTTAAATAACATTATATTTTGGGTAAAAGTTAGTAGGTTGTTAGAAACTATTTTGTCACCTTTAAACAACATTCTAATCACAACAAGAAAACTGGATATTTTAATGTTCTTAGTATATTCAAAATTGAAGTTTAAATAACATAATATTTTGGGTAAAAGTAAAGTTAGTAGAATGTTATAAGAAACTACTACGTAACCTTTAAATAACATTCTCACAACAAGAAAACTGCACTTTTTAGCATTCTTAGAATATTAAAAATAAATGTCTAAATAACAATGTAGTGTAGTCTGATGAAAAACTAATTTATTGAAATGTTGCATTTTTTTTTTTTTAAATATATATTGTATTGGTATCATCAGTGTGCATACATTACATTTTTTCTTTATTACTTGATGAATGATCTCCATTATGTTGAGAAAAAAATAAAAAATTATATATATATATATATATATACCATTTAACCAAATTAAATCTGTCATTTAATATATATATAAATGTTTAGAACAACATTCTCAAAATGTCCTTTTTTTTCTTTTTTTGTAACCTTTAAATTACATTCTAATCACGAGGAACAATTGGATATTTTATCATTAAAAATAATGATAATTTATGATTTTTGCATGGTTATGCCATAGTCCTCCAAATACTCCCCTGGGAACATGTGAAGATTTTTATTTTTATTTATTTATTTATTTATTTTTTGTATAAATAGCATTTTGTGCAATTTTTTTTTTTTTTTTTTTTTTTTTTTTTTTTAAGGTTATTAAAGCTTTCGGAATTTGCTCCATTATTTCTAAGGAAAACAGTATGTGTTTAAAACCTGAATAAGTCCATGTAAATGTCGCAGGTTTGGCTTTCCATTTTGTTAATATATACTAATGGTGGCTTTAACATATTAACCCAGTCAGCCAGGACATCAATTTTATGATGTGACACAGGGGTTTAATTAACACTGATCTTTTTGGTGCTTTATGATAATATGTTCATACATTCAACACTGTTAAGTAAGATTTCACAGGAAATAAATTCAATTTCAGAACTTTTTCATAAGCAGTTAACTGAATTTTAAATATCACTCTGTTAGGCAATAATAATAATAAAATAAATTTGCAAAGGAATACTTAAATCACTCCCACAATCACTTGAAATAATATATATATATATATATATATATATATATATATATATATATAATATATATATATATATATATATATATATATATATATATATACATACATACATACATACATACATACATACATACATACATACATGTACTTTGATAAGTAATTAAATTCATATTTGTGAAAATGTAATGATGGGGGGATATATATGGTGTTATTCAATTAATTTTTTTTCCATAGGGCACACAACCTTGCTGCTTTAAAAGATTTTCCCCTCATGGGCCAGCCTGGGAACCAACTTCAGCGCTTTCATCCTCTCATCATTAGAGCAGCACGCCCGGGGTCAGCCTGTCCCACAGCCCTCCGAGCGGCAACACACAAAACTGATTTTGGTTGGGGAAAAGGGGAGTTTGAGGAGGGGAAAAAAGAGAGAAATCCGAAACAGGCCGCAGTCTGAGAAGTATTAATAAGAACAAGTCTTCTACCAATTATTGTATTGAGAATTCTGCTTGGGGTTGGACCTTGTCCCAAAAACTACATGAAACCTGAAGCCATACCTTAGAAGAGAAAGGTCTAAGAGAAACCCGTCTCTGTCTGTCTGAAACAGACCCAGTTTGTAATTGATGCTCTGATACAGCTGTGTGCTCTCCATATAGCCTTCACATACTTTTAATGGTTTAAAACACATATACACACAGACAAGTAAAATCAAACGTAGTGAAGCAGGCGTACATTGAATATGGCTGATATAATGCTGATTTAATCTGGTTATTTTGCCAGCTTTCCCTCTTAAATATACCCCTAAGTGTGACGGCTGGAGACATATGGATCTGCAAGGCCTCGCTCTCATTCACCTCCCTTTCCTTGACACTTCTTCACATTATTAACTCTTTCAGCGAGAAACTAACTCTCATTTTGCATTACAGGTTAAAATATGAAACTTCCCATTTCATTAATATTCTTAATGTACTTCAGAGGGGAGAGTAGCAATTGAGGCATCTGAAATACTTTGCACCAGTTAAAATGGATTATTATTTTCACACATTCCTGCATGTTTTATTGAAGGAAATATTGCAGAATTTATGCTATAAGATTAATTTATATAAGGTAAAACGTGGTGGTTTTGCACAGTAAATATTTTGCATACTGTATGTGTGAAATGTATGTAGTAACTGCAATGCAGATGGGGAAAGCAATGCAAAAAAAAAAAATAATAATAATAATAAATTAACGAACAGTGGAAATCATTCTGTGATTTTGTGGAATTCACATGCTTAGCTAACAATGCTGAAAATATCTGACAATTTTCTGTATCTTTGTATTCAAATAGAACCAGGTGTGGGTGAAACTTTTAACAATTCTTATTTTTTCATTTAGAAAATTTTCTTACTATAATTTATAAAAGTATTTTTTTTTTATTACAACCCTTTAAAGTGCCCCTATTATGCCATTTCCAATATTGCCTTTCATGCAGTGTGCAATGTAGCTGTATGTGAATGTAAACGATCTGCAAAGTGCACGATAAGTAAAGTTATTGTCTCCCAAAATAAAGAATTGACTCTGTACAGCTGAAACGAGTCGTTAGTAATTCGAATCCCACTTCCGTGATGGCTACATGTCATAGGGTAACACATTTGCATAATGCGCACTTATGTTCTAAGTATGATAAATAATATATGATTATATATTCTATAGAGCGTTCAAAATACAGAACTATTAAAGTATGCATATCGTTTCCGAGACCGCTGTACACCGTAGACCAATCACAACAGATTAGGCCATCTGACCAATCAGAGCAGGCTCACAGAAAGGAGGGGTTTAGAGTGACTGAATCTTTGAACTGCTTTGAACGAATCGTTTGAGAATCTCTGGAAAATGAGGCGATATTAAATGTATATTTTGAGAAAACTAAAGTGTTTTTTGACCTTGCATGCATGCAATCCTATTGTAGGAGACTTCCAAAAAAATATTAGGAACCATAAAAATTGCATAATAGGGGCACTTTAAAACTGAAAAATAATTGGCCGTATTCCTTTTTTTTTTTATTAAAATAATCACACGAAATCACTCAAAATGTGAAACAAAGATAAATTGCTAAATAAAAAGTGCCACTTGAATCAGAAATATATTCATTTTGACAAAAAAAAAAAAAAGCAAAATAGTGCTATGATAATCAATCAAGTGTACTTTGCACAATTAAGCTTAAAGCCCATTTTGTGTTGTGGTCATTTTGTGGAACAAGCTTAAAATGACCTTTGACCCCATATATGTCATTCAAACCCAAGCGGATTTTATTATAATTTGTTACCCATTCACGCAATATAAATGCATATCTAAAATACATTTTATTTTAACATGTGAAAGGGTTAGCCATTAAAGCACTTTGCCAGACCTACAAATCTGAGAAGCACATTGACTGTAACACCCCAAGAGACGAAGGAAAAAGAGCATACATGGTCCTCCCATTATCATTTTTGCATGGGAGAGAAAGAAAAAACAAACAGTAATGAAGTGTAATGGTCCACTCTCTCACGGCACCATATACTTTCACTCCCATAAATCTTAGCAAACATTTCAGGAGTAAAAAAAAAAAAAAAGTTTTGCTCTCTTAAAGAGGCCCGAGAGAGCTCTTGGCAGAACGTTACTTTGAGGTTACCGAGATGACACCTGGAGCACAACTTTGAAGTGAAGTAAGACTATCCCTCCATTTCTGTTGAAATGATATATCGGGAATTGAAGAAAAGAGGAGGCTGGAGGAGTGAAGGAAGGAGAGGGTAACCAAGAAGGAAGAGCAAGGAAAAGTGAGAGAGAGAGAGGGAGAAAAGTACAACCACATTCCCTGCACATATTCTCCTCATTACCAGAGAGAGGGAGCCGATCGCTCAATTATTGGCTGCCGTCACAGGCTAATATTCCTGCCTGTCAGCCCTGATTTTTGCTCAGTTTTGCTCAGACTTCTTCTGATGGAGCTCATTTTGTGTTAATCTGAAACAGAAGGTGCTGTGAAAACTGTGACACCTGATCCTGTGTCCAAGAGACGGGAAGTGCACCGTGAGGCCTGGTGCCTGCCGACGCACCCTCTCCACAGACACCCTCCCTAGGACTCCAAATGGGCAGCGGGACAGGTCAGGGGTGTTGGTCAAAGATAATCATGAAAGGATGCAGGAGTTTGATTGATATGAATATGGAATACCAGAATGTCTGAGTGTTAGAAATGTGCCATTGAACAGTGAATTCCATCTTGTCTGTTTGGATTTCCATTTCTTTAATATACATTACCTAAGATTTATAAAATGTACTAAATAATAATTAAGGAAAGACACTACAGACAAAACTACTATTTATATTTGAAAGGTTTTTACAGAGTGGTTTGTTAATGTGTGATTTGCCTGATTCACATACCATTTTATTCCTAAAAACATGGTGGCAGTATTGTGTTGACAGTTCTTTTTGATTTAAAAAAAAGTTAGAGAGAGAGAGATCCAAAATTTTCTGTGTAAAATCCTTCAATATGTCAGCAAAATGAAATGAGAATTTTGAACCTGGCTTTATGTAATGTTTAGAGTTTGACTCTTTAGTTTTTGAAATTAATTAGATGATGCCTCAAACATTACTTGCAATACAAGACAATTGTCTTAGCAAACTGTTATTAAAATTTTTGTCTTGTTTTTACCCTGTTTCAGTCTGGGGGAATTTACAGAAAAAGAAAATGTATGTATTTGTGTGTGTATTCATATATGTATGTTTGTTTGTTTCAGTGATTAGTTTCTCTCCTTTGATAAAAATATGCATTACATTTAGAATTTCATCATTTATTTTTAGTCAGTTTCATTTTGGTCTAATTTAAGTTGACAAATATGACATTTTAGCTGACCATAACTACACCACCTAATAAAACAATGTTATATATTGATGTAAACAACAAAAACAATCAAACACAGAAAATGAAATAAGATATTCTTCATATCTCAAAAAAAGTCTTCAGTTTTATCATATTTATAAAAGAAAGATACAGCTTTACGATACTCTCCGGGAAAAGCCGAGCTCCTGGAGGCGCGCCGTGGGCGGAGCTAAAGAGTGACGAGCACTTGAGCGCCGAATGTCAACAAAACAGACATTTGATGCCGTTTCACTTACCTTCTGCAGTTCTGAATCATGACCGGGATCTTTTATAGCTGGGACCGCTCCATCTTTCAGTATTAAACGATGTGTAAATCCAGCGTCGAACAGGGCCTTGTTTATAAAACTTTCGTCAACTAACACACTTGTGAAACTACGTTGCGTCCCCCGGAAAAACAAACTGTATCCACTGTTTACATAACGCTGGGTTCTTTAGGAAGCCGAACAATCTTATCTTTCCCTTACAACCGAAAGCATGCTTTTTTGGAGACATTCTTCCCCAGCAAGCAAGTCCCGTGCAGATGGGCGTGCTCGTGCTCAAGCTCTGGTCGTTACGTGCGCGGGCGCGTTTTTCCAGGAGAAATGCCCATATAAGGAGTTCCACCCTCTTCTACTTCATGAAAAGCCACGATCGAAAAAAACTCTCCGATCCTGCGTCTCAATGTTCATACTATCCATCCTAAATAGTATGTTGAAAAGAGTATGCCAAAAGTCCCCCGATGGTCTACTATTTCAGGTCTTTTTTTGAAGTGTGGATCCATGCACACTTGCCTTGTCCAAATCTACCCACACTTGCTGTCTTTGCACTTGATCACTTGACTACTTATATGACATATTTCCTGTATTTGGCCCAAGTGTTCAAGTGAGGATGAAGACCACAAGTGTAAAATAAACTTTTAAATGTCTGTTCAGTAGTCTCTATAACAGATGACACAATTTAATTTCTGGTACTTCTAATTAAGTGATAAAAAGCAGTTGCAAATGATGTACGAAATAAATATAGGATACTCACCTTTGCATATTGGTGCGGTATTCGAGATAGTGTGGATATAGTGATAGTGTGGATTTAATGTGTGCTTCGGCATTTTTAAGAATTTGGACAGCCTTGCGCACTTACTTCCTGACGCGCGCTCAAGTGGCCAAGACCGCAAGTGTGGGTATTTGGACAAGGCAACTCTAATGGCTAAAATTGCCCACAATCCATTGTGCTTTGGCGAAGGATTCGGTCCAGATCAGCAAATACGAATAAAACGCGTTCAAAAAATTACAATTGTGGCGAATGCGCGCAATCAGCGGTTAGGTATAGAGGTTTACAAAAAGGGGTTTGAATTACTAATAATCAACATTTAACCTGGTAAAAAATATTTATTTATTGTTATCCATGTTATATTTCATCTGCAACAGCGATGTGAACTTTTATAAACATCCATTTGGTCATTAACTTTTAAATGCATCATTATGCAGAAAATATGAGCAGAGTTCTCAGCATGAAAAACCCGTGACTGGCACATCAATGTGCTACTTATTTTCTCTCCAGTACGGTAGGTAGTTAAATGAAGTGAAATGTGGAGGATGTTAAAGGGGTCATATGATGTTGCTAAAAATAACATTATTTTGTGTATTTCCAGTACGGTAGGTAGTTAAATTAAGTGAAAAAACACATTTTTTTCCACATAATATACATTATTGTTTCTCCTCTATGCCCCGCCTTCTGAAATGCATCGTTTTTTACAAAGCTCATCATTCTGAAAAGTGAGGTGTGCTCTGATTGGCCAGCTATACAGTGCATTGTGACTGGCCAAATGTTTCAAGCGTCTGACGGAAATGTTGCACCCCTCAACATACAGTATACTGTTATGGCGTGTGCCAGTCAGAACACCGGCATGACAGGACAAAAACAATAAAGCCCATTACAAACCAGGCAGTTGTTGCATCCAGTTGGGACATAATTACGGATTATAATGACTTATACTGTCTTTATACGCGTTGCATTGCATATCGCGCCACGTAAACATAAAGCCATGTCTGCATTTGTGATCGGAGAAATGACAAACAACAAGCCTACTCTACTGCTCAAAACTGGCATTTGAATCATCAGTGGCACATTCTTTACATATGTACACCTACTTACTGTGAGTCAGAAGCACCAGACCGTCCTTGCAAAGAGTGAGGAATGGCCAGCGGCTTGAGTGAGGAGCGGCCGGGGGCTTGAGTGAGCAGCAGCCAGCGGCTATAATGAGGAACGGCCGCCGGATTTGACGAAAGAGCGGCCGGGGATTGTGGCAACCACATGTGACGACCCCGGGCTGGACTCTGCTTCGTCCACGGTGAAAGCCGATCCAGCGATCCACAGTGTGAAGTTGATGTATTTCCTCAGCGACCAGCACGGATCAGCTTCAGGCATGACGAAGGGGATATCGTGCTCTTTTGGAAGGCCAAACAAAGTAGTTTCACTTTCACAATGAAACACACAGCATCTCCATGAAATGGCGCCTGCAGCAACAGCGAGAATAAAAGGTACGCCTTCTTTCTTTGCATGAACATTTGGGCAGTGTTTTGCAAATCTTCCCACATAGTGACATAGAGATGTGGGGGGAGAGGGGTGTTTAAACGAGCCATTTTAGGGGGGTGTGGACAAGTCTTAACTTTTATAAAGAATATCTCTTTGGATTTGAGACTTTAGTCTTTGCAACTTTACAGATCTTCTTTATGCACCAAGAGCTTGTAACACTCCAAAGAGAAAGGAAAAATTTTGATGATTGACAGGCCAGTTTACAGTGACAGGGTGCATGTAACAGGTGTGACAGAGCAGTCCTTTAAGACGCAATTGTGATGTGATAGTAAGTCCCAAAGCTTGCCTACTCTTCTACTACACACTCAAAAAATTTGTACTTTTTCTTCACCAAAAGAGTACATACTTTAAGGGCGTAGTATTACAGTATGTACCCCCCCAACCAAAAAATTATAATTTTATTATAATTATGATGCACATAATGATGCACTTTTATCACTGTCCTTGGTTATGGCTATTTTTATCAGTAATTTTGTTGACAAGATTAAATGCCTGTTCACATCAAGAACGATAATTATATTAGCATCCACACCAAATACTTTTGGTGGGGTGGAAATTAATTTTTTTTTAATAAAAAATGGAAATTAAATAAAAAAAAATTTAAGTATGAAATTGATTTAAAAGATATTGTTTCTCTGTGTAATTACAGTTATAACCATGGTACGGACTTAATTATTCTCACTGAATTAGAATGATTATTAAAACTAAATAGTTATTGTCATACTGTAGATATAATACTTGGTGTGAATGGGCCTCAGAACTGGGAAAGTCTGATGGCAGAATTTGTCACTTTTGATTGAACTAATCCATTAATGAGTAGACCGATTGCATTTTTATTTTGTAGTATGCATAGGGTTTTCATCAATGGGTGAGCTATTCCTTTTAAACGCTCTGTGTACTGTATTCATTTAGAAAAGAAATTGTTGGCGATGTTCCAGTCGAGGTGTATGTGATCAATTGATCAGTTTTCCCGCTCTTGTCAGGGACACCCTCATATTGCTGCCTGTTTCAATAAAGGGCTTTTCTGCTTCCCTCACTTCCTAGGAGACTCGTCATTCCCATTTAAGTCTTCCCCCTGTTCTGAACGTCTCTTCCCCGGATCCTCTGCACCCATCATTTCTTCTGATGGATGAGATTGAATTAGTCTGACCTGTCCTCACAGTTCGAGTGTAATTTGGCTTTGACATTGATAGCAGGGAAGATGCCTGGCATGAATAGACGGAAGAGAGAGAGAAGTCGGAGGAAGGAAGTGATCACAGGATGCATGGCAATGAAGGAGGAACTCTGCCTGATTTTAAGGCTTTGACCAAATAAAATGCATTGCTTGATATTTGATCTCATTATCTCATAGGTCAGTTAGGGATCAATCCTGGCCAATGAAGCAAGTGCTTCATGTGCTAAGACCTTCCAGAGAGAAAACTTCTGCTGTGAAAAAACACCGTTCTAAAGAAAATAACATCAATAGTAAACAAAATGCTTTGAAATATTAAAACATTAATAGAAATATCTATTTTTAAGAATTGTATCTATAGAATACATAAAAGGGATCATATTTATAGCATGACTTACAACCATATATCCATTTATATGTGTATAACCTTATGAAAAAGCCGTGTAGCGCTGTTCGTAAGTTGGGAAGGAGAGGGAAGGGAAGGGAAGGGAGGGGATTTAATTTAAATTTTAATTTAATAATAAAATAAAAACAGTGCGGTGGGACCTCCCGGATGACTGCCACGCACAAACAAAACCAAAACACGAAATAAAGTCCAGGCCTGGTCCTCTCTCATCCTTCTTTGTCATACCTCCTCTTTTATCCTTCTGGATCTCCTCCGTGGGACTTGAGACCGGTGAGTGGCGCAGGTATATCATCTCCAATCACTCCACCGGACACGACCCATTCCCATGGCTCTTGGCCCCATCCCACTCGTCACAAGTTGATAATTCAGTAAAAAGTTCAATGTATTTACAGCAGGATTTTTCCAATCCTGGATATGCACTTCTGTTTCCAAGCAGATCTATGGGATTATTGCCTATTTTATCTTCTGCCAAGTGAAAACCCATTTTGAAAATAATTATAACTCAACAAGCCATATAGCGCAAGCTGTGGGACAGTGAACTGTGTACATGTTCAGGACCCACATGGGCTGTTGATGTTGGTTTGAGTATGACCTAGATCAGGTTTACTTAGGTCTGTTTCTTTTGTACCCTTTATCACACCTCCTCTATCCTATTAAATAAGACTAAAAACAAAAACAACAACAATTTAGGGTTGTGTGTTTGTTCAAGTATGAACAAACAACTTAATAAGCACTGCTAAAATGGCTATTCTGGGCCTAGGTATCTTGAGCAGACCCAGAACTTGGTGTAAGCAGAAACAGGGAAGGGAAGAGCAGTGTCATGCAGCCCTCAAAGTCACTCTGAGATCTGTGCTGCCATGGCTTTTCTCCCAGCTCTCTGCTACTCATTTGCTGCCTATGTGGTCATACGTCTCAGTGCCAGCAGCCAGTAAACCATTCATGTTTTCCATTTAAGACAATGACTGTGATCACACAGCCTTCTGTACACTTGTGTCTTTTGTAGTCACTCCGGCTTAACTTGTCGAACATTTGTATCATTGATGTTTCACAAATGATGGAAGCAGAGCTTGGAGGGTTTTGCTAAACCCTCAGACTGATTAGGAGAGAACATGCAATGCATGAGACATCACATAGCACCACTGCCACAGTGTACCATACTATGTGAGCTGCTCAGCGTTTGGAGATCCCATGCAGTGCTTACCCCTTCATCTGTCACATGAACTTGAGCTTTGAGACCGAATAGTCTCGAATGCCCTTGTTCAAGATTTTAATGGACATTGAACTGGGAGATTAACTAATGATGCTTCCATTCTCCAAAAAAAGCTTGTTCTCCGTAGGGTCTTGGCCGGGGATGCTGAAGCCCATCCCAGCATCCTGGAGCACATGTGTCACGTACAGGTTCACTCTCAAACCTACAGACAGTTTAGTGAAGGGGTGTCCAAACCTGTTCCTGTATGACCATTATCCTGCAGAGTTTAGGTCCAATACTAAATAAAAACATGTGAACCAGCTAATCAAAGTCTTCAGACTCTTCAAGTGTGAAGTGAAAAATTTCAAGTGTGTTGCTAAACTCGTTTAAGTGGTTTACTAGCACCTGCTCAAGACCAGCTCATAACCAGCTTATAACCATCTCAGGACCAGCTCAAACCAGTTGCCATGCTTTAAAACAGCATATTCAGTTTATTTTTTCAACAGGGTTTGAATTGTAAGAAGCAAGGAAACACATGCAAACACTAAGAGAACAGAGAAGGCCTCCTGAGTCAGATCTTGAACCAATTTAAAGCAACAGTGCAACCACTGAGCCACCATTTCGCCCTGATATACTTTTCATGTACATACTAATCAAGTGCAATGCTCTCATGACATTTTCTCAATTTTCATTCAAATTTTTGTGCTGACTGCCAACCTAAAGCTATATTCATCCATGTTTACCACGTTGGCATTCAAAGAAAATGCTTA
The DNA here is from genome assembly GCF_018340385.1 of Cyprinus carpio. Classification (NCBI taxonomy): domain Eukaryota; kingdom Metazoa; phylum Chordata; class Actinopteri; order Cypriniformes; family Cyprinidae; genus Cyprinus; species Cyprinus carpio. Next base: position 38,680,285 of record NC_056578.1, read on the forward strand.
TAGCTTTTGATGACATTGACCTACTTTTTTTGTGAGACTCTTGAAAGGTCTTTAGATTCTTTGGGATATTTGGAGTACAAGCACAACATGCAGTCTCAGAAAAAAAAAAATGGTACAAGAGTTGTCACTGGGGGAGTACCTTTTCAAAAGGTACACCTTTGTTCCTGGTACCTTAAAGATACATATTAGTATCAAAAGTGCACATATTAGTACTTTTTTGAAAGGGTACCACACCATTGACTGCTTTTGTAATTTTCTGCCATATTGCTGGTCCACCATTTTTAATTTCATCTGTTTTAAGTCCTCCTTTAGGTCTCACCTTTACCCAGTTTGGCTGAGATTATTTCCAGACCATGCTGGCCAAAAGTTATCCAAATCTTGATATACCAAACCATTCTCGTGTAAGTCTAACGTTGGCTAAATCTCTGAAACTCAGTGTACAAATGTTCAGGAACATTGTGCTTCTAAATTAGCACTGGGAAGCTAATTAAATCTGGGGCCCTGAATCAGTGAGGTGAACTCTACACCAACAGGTCACAAACCTTAAAGAGGAAGCACCTTTGCTTAATTTCAGTGTTACACCCAAGCGCTAACTCAATTTCACACTCTTAACTCAGGCCCCGTGCTTGGCCAACATTGCATCTGAGTATGCGTACCATCTGGTCTGGCGTTTGAGAGGAAGCAGCTTGGGTTTTCACACTGATCCAATTAGGGTGTTTTTTAATTCATTAAGAATGTGCTGTTGTCTGTTAACTAGCTCAGTATGGCCAGATCTCAACCCACTTGTTGACCAGGATAGCTCATATCTTACACTCCTTGAACTCCTCGAGTCCAGACAGTAGGGGGTATGGAAGAGCAAAGAGGAACTGCAGAGGTACCTCTTCAACTTCCTGTCTCTTATAACTCTACACTTAGAGGTAGAAAGGCATAGTATAGGGTTCCTCTGCTACACATGCTCTAAAACATAGAGAGCCGGTCCCACAGGCGATAAATATTGGAAACAGGAGGTCTGATCGCTGCTGTGGAAATGTGAGCCGTGAGATGGTGAAAAACATGTTTTCAGACACTCGTCTAAATCCATGCCCAATGATCTCAGTGTGTGCCTTGTCATTCAACACTTTGTTGAGTATCATATTCTTATGCTAAGGACAAATTGCATCTCTTCAGTCAGTTAAGTAACACAGTGGACAGTGGAGGTTAACTGTAACTTGAAAGTGTGGTTGTTTGAAATATGAATTTAGAACCATGGGTCCTTTGAAACTTTTATTAGGTTTGGACTCTGTTCAAATCCTCTTTAAACGATTCTTTAAAAATTCAGACAATTTGCAGCACTCAAGGTCATTCTATCTCCCCTACAACCCTTCTAACAAAACCGAGTGCTTCAAACGGCTCAAAAATAATGCACAACTGCAGCCTACAGGCAGATACAATAGTACAGTCCTTTATCAAGAAAGACTTCAAAAGTGGAGCTAATGCCTTCGGGATAGCTGTGAGAGAGGCCCATCATCAACCCTCCTGCCATATCAAAGCAGTTTGGTTTTTTTTTTTTTAAAAAAAAGCATCTTATTTCATAGGGAGTTTTCCTGTATTAGAATTAAACCAATATGGTGTGAATGTGTCACATTCCTGAGCAGAGACCCACTGGCTGCTCTTCATAATGAGGGAAAACTGGTTTCAACACAGGACAAGAGATGAGCTTCTGCGAAGTGTTCTGCACTGATGCACACTCTATGTAGACACTTTGAATAAAAGTAGTTAATTAAGTAAAAGAATAGTTCACCCAAATATGAAAATGCTGTCAATATTTAGTATTATATTTTTGAAGAATTGTTACCCAGCTCTTGGCTTATAACAATAATTCACTATGGGCAAAAAATATATAATTAAATAAAATAAAATAACTTAAAAACAGTCTCATACTTTTAATACTCTTATGGTGGTTTTATGGTGCTGTTTATTCTTTTGATGTTTGACAGTCTCCTGATCTTTAGCATCTATGCAACACCACTCAGTTCAGTGCTAATATAACTTTTAAATTCAACATTCATAAAAAACACATTGTTGCAAATCAGTCCAGTGCAAGTTATTGACGTGTTTACCAGATAAAAATAAATTTAATTTTAGTTTATTTTGAACAATAAAGGTAGCAGTAGTTTAACTATTACCTGGCAACAAAGTCATGGGTTTGATTCCTAGAGAGCAAAACTTACTATAAAATGCAATCATTTGGTACTGGGGTGTATTTGAGGTATTTTGTAGCTTCGTTCCAAAATAACACATTTTCATTAATTCACCACACAGATCTTAGTATAAAGTAAATTTAAAGGAAAGTGTATAGGTGGTTTAAAGTTTATATATATATATATATATATATATATATATATATATATTTATATATATATATATATATATATATATATATATATATATATAATAAGTTTTCATTTGCTTCTAAATTTATCATATGGCACCTTTACAGTCTAGGTGTCAGGAACCTAACATATGTCTGTGTGAACATTTATAATCCAACTTGTTTTTAATATATTTAACTGACATTGCAAATTGAGACAAAATTTCCAAGTTTAGAAACGTTTCCTGAATAAATGACAAATGTGATGCACTGCAACTTGAAATTGAAGAAATGTAAATATAGATTGTTTGTGTCTGATTGCAACAAGATGTGTGAGTGTTTCTTCCAACATCCTGTCAGATATCTTTTGAAAAACCTTAGTTGAAAGCTGTACAGAGAGCAGGAGTTCATTAATGGACCTGAACACCAGCATTGTGAAACATCCCTGCTGCTAGTAATCAGTTATTTTCTCTTCCAAATACTGTAAATCAAATAATCAAGAGAAACAAAGTGAGACGCATGCACACAAAACACAGGCATATTGTAATCACCAGCAAATACATACATGATAACACGCACAAAGGGCATACGCAAGGGAGCTCTCATCCGATCCTGTTCTGTACAAGGCTTTGAATTAGCCTGGAACGTTGCATTTGATTCTTTGCACGAGTCAAATCGAATTTACGAGCTCTGCTTTTAACAGCAAACTTCACTTGGAATTATATTTGACTGTAAGTCTTAATCAAGTTCAATTTGTCATAAACAGCCACTTCTAATTAGCTACGTGTCTACATATCTTGTTTAATATATTCTAATTAATCTTGTTCATGAATGCTCCCTAAGAGGAATTTCAATGTGACTGCTCTTGCAGAGAATACCATACCAACAAGACAATGCACTACTAGGAATGTGTGTTCAGGGGTTGTCAAGTCATGTGCATGTTGCATTAGATTAATTGCAATTAGGGTTAATTACATTTTCAAAATCAAGCTCACGCCAATGATCAGATGAACTATGAGACGCAGTTGCTTATTATTGGCTCCATTTGTGTTTTAATGCCAAAAATGTGAATTATAATTAAAAGTAATAAACAAATGTGACCTTTGGTTATGTTCGCTCTCTTTCTCTCACTTCAATCATGCCAAAAATGTCACACAATAAACGTTTATGCTCATACTTTTTAATGTATCACAATGAGCAAGAAACATACTTGATGAAATATTTTCAAAGGAGTATATTCAATTACCATCTACAATCAACTTAACTAGGACAACAAGGTTTTTGTGACAAAAGGTTCTCTTTAAAAGTCCATGTGGTTTATGTATGTTAGTCTCCATGTAATTTGGTACAGTTTGGAAATCTTCATCATATAATTACAGTAACAAAAAGCTAACAAGACTACAGTATAGAAAAGACATCAAGAACAACATTTTTGGTTTAACTTGCTCTTTTTGTACATTGCAAGGCTGTAAGTTCTACCCTCGGATGGGCTACCTGGAGCCACAGAGCCGTGCTTGTGAGGCTCGGAGGAGGAGGAATAATTTGAGGAGAACAAAAGAGAGAAACAAAAGGAAACACAAAAAGCATCAAAAATGCTGTGGCACCAGTAGCCACTAAAGGAACAGGAAGCTCCAGCAGCAGTTCATCGATGAAACTGGAGCCAATGTTTTTTGTTTGTTTCTTTTTTTTTGGTTGCTTGTTAGTTTGGTTATTAATTTTGGTTGATTCGCTTTTTTGTGTTTATCTGCTTCCTTAGGAATGACACCCAGGAAAATCCCCTCCCCTTGAACAGTAAAGTCACTCTTTATGGTTGGATGGATCCGGTCGACTCCACGCCAGAGTGGAACCACGTGTCAGTCACTGAAGCGGGCAGGAGAAATGAAACAGGTAGCAACATCGTGAACTGGGAGACAACGTATGCGAATGTTTGAGTCTGTCCCGTTCAGAAGTGCAGAAAATGTCCAAGTAGATGCAGAACCAGAGAGAGAAAAAGGAGATAAATTCCTCTCCGTGTCACATATGTCCACTGGTTGCAGAGTCCACTCCCATCGGCATATAGTGTTAGTTAAATAATGACTTGATATTGGGACGTGTCGGCCCTGCCTTTGGCTCCCATGCCCAGTTTTGGTGTGTCAACAACAGCCTTCTCAGACATCTCAATGACATCTCTCAAGTTTCCCCAGAGTTCGTTTCTCTTTATTTCCTTCTTTGTCATTTCAAAGAAAAGTGTTGATGTCTTCTTTAAATATATCTATATCTGTATACATGTTCATTTTCACAGTGGGCAAAAGGATGACCTCTACAGCAAAACCGTTTTCGTTCTCTCTTTGCAAAATGTCCACAAAAAAAAAATAAAAAATAAAATAAAAATCAAGTATCCCAATGAGAGTTGATGTATCTCAGCCACGTGTAGGATTAACCACAATAAATATACACTCATCAGGGGCACCAACTAAAGTTTTTCATGTTTTCGACTGCATTAAGCTTTGGCCACATTCATATAATTAATGAAAATAATAACTGCTCAGTGCTTCGGTATCCTCTTTCACCACGTTACACAATTATTGTGTTGAACATCAGACTTTTCAAACCCTTTACTGAAGATTCGGCTTTGCAGTTCAGTATGTTTTGGTGTGAAATGAAAGTAGAAAATAGAATACAAAGTATAAAAACTCAGACTGATGCTGGCTCTTATGAAACACACGCACGCACACACTCACGCTCACACATACAAAGTCCATGCTGGCTGAAACAGTTGTGAGGGATTCTTCCCCACACGAGAGCCTATAAAAAACGAGAACACTTTGGAAGCAAAAGATACACAACTGTGTCAAGACAAACAAATATAGGAACATTGTAACACCATAAAGTGGCCAGAGAATGATAGAAAACAAATAGATGAGATTTCAATTTAAAGCTGGCATTGTCACATTAATTTATAAATGGACAACAAAAAAACTAAATAAAATATACAGTTATATGAAAATAAGCATAAAGACATTATCTGAGACCAAAACAATGCAAAGCATTCAAAAATAAACTATACAATATCAGGCTTCTCAAAAATAATTATGAACAATATTATAGATAACATGGATTGAGAGGAGTGGATCAGCTTGCAGATCAAAGGAACCCAATTGCAATAGCATGCACACCAAATAACACCAAATCAAATTGTTCTGCAAGACATAATGCTTGTTTACACACCTGAACAAGTGTGGAAATATGTTACTAAAGCCAAATACGTTTGTGCTCCCCTAAAGCATCTTTTGCCCATTTAAAAAATGACTTGATTTGGAAAAGAAAATAAAGAGCAATTCCATTTATGATTGGATGGGGGCCATTTCGGTAAAACGCAACCATTTCCATTGCAATGACTTGGAGTGAGGAACCTCTTTGGACACTTCTACCTATTCACCATGCAAAACAAGGGACAGCTAATACAAATCCTGCTTTCCCCAGTCTTATAATGCTTTGGAATGAAAATGCCCCTTACAGAACCGCAACAGACATTTTCAGCATGAAAATGGCTTTACACCCTGCAGACAACAAATTCCCATACTTGCTTTTCCAGGAGGAGAGGCTGGCTTTGCCAAACAGCCTTTCGTTCTGAGACTAGTTATAAATCAAGAAACATGATGACACCAAATCAGGTTAAGATAACATAAGTACCAGACAGGTTGCAGTATGTACATTTTTGGTAACCACTATGACTTGGTGATCTAGTTCAAGTGAGTAAAGTCATTTAATGGCTGCAGGGATTCTGTTCACTCTCAACACATCATAATTGGAGTGAGGTGATATTCAGCAATCCATGATGGCAGAGTTACACAACAGCTTACAGTCACCTTAGAAATGGGTTAAAATAGAATTATACTCAATTTGAATAAAAAGAAGCAGTCTTTGTTTAAGAAATTAAAACTCAGGTGTAGTATTTGGAATGCACTGTTATTTTTTACAAACAATATAGATCATTGGCTTTAAACATTGGTCTGTTCAAAAATGAAAAAAATAAAAGAAAGTTAAAATGTCCTTTGGAACATATATTCACAGTCTTCAAAGTTCCGTTTTTGCAACAAGAAGGGAAAAAAAGACATTGCAGGGGCAGAAAAATGGTTTATTGTTTGTTTCTTTTTTCTTTTTTTTTTCTTAAAGCTTAGCCAAAAAGCAAAAGGAGCATGCATCTAGGTATTCTTTCTTTCCAAATCTACATTAGCAGCAAAACATGTCCTCAAAGACCAGACCTTGTATATTTATTTATTTATTTTTTTACATAAAGAAAACAAAAGAAAAAAATGGATTTCATGTGTGACAGAAACTTCAACAAAACCTCTATTTTACAAACTGCAATGGCTCTGTAACGGTGCTACTCCACAATGCAAGGACAAGGACCCTTTTCGATTTTTGGTTTTCTTAGTATTGACGTAAAAAGCCACCTGTCTGCTTGCAAAGAAGCAAAAAACGGCAACTCTGATGCGTACTTCTTTTATTTTAAAACTTTGTTTTCTTTCCTTAAAAACAACAACAAATTCTCAAGTATAAAGAAGCCTCTTTTCTCATCTTTATGCACCAATGGTGAAAGTGTTAAGTCTTTGGATTTTCTTTTTGTTTTAAAGCATGAGAATTATTATTATTCTTTTTTCATTTTCATATATGACAACACAAAATTTGAAATTAACATAAAACCTATAGCAGACTGCAGCCACACTACATGGAAACAAGTATCTGCTTTGTAGTGCTAAAGGAGAGGCAGTTATCTCCAAATCTACAAAGGCAGGGGTTACAGAAAGAGGAAAGAAAGGAGGAACAGATAGATAGAAAGAGAGAAATTCAGACAGTGGTAAGTGCACTAAGGTAACACAAATATAACTGAACAATTTTCAAACACACCCCAGATTTCTCTTTGATTTTGGTCAATGCTGCACCAACCAAAGGTGAGAAACCCCTTGTGACAGAGAGATTCAGCTGGGAGAACACAAACCAGAAGCTGAGAATTGGACAGAAATAGAGTAAAGATCGTTTCCTGCTCCTTAATCTAGTCTATTGGAATGACCAAGACAACATCAAATGAAGCGCCTTAAAGTTGGACAATACAAAAGCTAAATGTACACAAAGATTTTTCAATCTACCATACTGTTTAAATTCATTTCCAATGCAACAATCTACTAAACACCAAAAATTTATATATCTATCATAAATACAGAAAGTTTTTTTTCCTAAAAAAAAAATAATAATAATAATTTCCCCCACCAAGTCTGCAATGCTCTTGGGATAAAATGGGATTAGTAACTCTCCCATTAAAAACAAACAAATTAAAATTAAAATGAAATAAAATAAAATGATAATAATTAAGAAGGTTTAAAACCAGCAATTCAGCTACTCATTGAATGCCCAAAATCTTTAGTTGAATTAGTATAATTTCTGAATACTTTCTGCCAATAAATGTCATACAAAAACAGAAATGTCTATCATTTGTTTGGAACAAAACTAATTAAATAATGACTGTAACACAAGAAAAGGTTGTGAGCTGTTGACCTGAGAATAAAATAGACATTACATTATTTTTCTTTTCTTTAGCAAGCCATTGGTATCTGAATGCTTAGATAGCAAGAAAACTGTAAGACTATTCTCCCATACAGTACATACTGGCTTTATGTGACTGTGCTATTAAGTGGAAATACTTATGCAAATAAGGGACATTTGTTGACTCGTTCTTTGTAGAGAGAATTGTGGGACCATTCAAATAACTTTGACTGTTAACTGATGTGATCTCTATTCATATATATATATATATATATATATATATATATATATATATATATATATATATATATATATATATATATATATTAAGAGTTGTAATAAACTAAAACCAGCATGTTGATATGGGAAAACAATCCACTAACATTTAAATTTTTGGTTACAAGCTTTGGAATTGCAGTTAGTCTTTACACATCTTTTTTCTGAAATTGGTTTGTATACTTTAAACATATTTTAAACATTGCTGCTTTTTTTCTTTGTTTTTTTTTCTTTTGTCTTCTGTTTTTTTTTTCTTTTTCTTTTCTTTTTTAAAATATTGTTCATCACTGAAAGCTTTTACAATCTGATGGAGTCCGATCCTACACTAGCGACATTACTACTACAACTACTGCTGTCTTTGAGACAGCCAATTTGTTGTGGCTCCTCTGCTGGCCTGCCCAGCCTGTCTGCTGACTTCTGACTGCTGTCAGAATCAGACTCGTCGGAAAAGACGTCTGTTGGTATCGAGGTCTGGACCCCTGAGGTGCTCAATGAACTTGAGGTAACCGTTGAAGGAGAGGAAACTGGAGGAAAAGAAGACAATGCAGACGAAGGGGGATTGGACTTCCCAGCTAAAGCTCTGGAGAAAGGGGTCTGGGACCATGATTTGCCTGTAGCTGTTGTGTTGAGTGGAGTGGCTGTGAAGGAGGAGGATGTGCATGAAGATGCAGACGCAGATGAGGATGGTGTGGTGGTTGAAGTTGTTGGCGGAGGGGATGGGGTGTTGTTTGAGTGAGTGGCAGACTGCGAGGTAGATGCGGTGTTAGGACTGGGGAAGCAGGCTGAAGAGTGAGGTAATAAATTAGTAGCGTGCTCTTTGGCATTTCTGGATCTCTTGATTGTTCTGTGTTTGTGCAAGGCTGAAACCAGGTGTTGACGGAGCGCTTTGTCCCCTTTTAGTGTGGTGTCACAGGCGAGGCAGTCATAGAGACTGACCTCTGCTGCATTCCCACTGTTGGGGACCCGAAGTAACATCTCTTGCAGGTTTGCCACAGACTGACCAAAAAAACAAATTGACTTGAGGTGGCTGATAGCCGCTTCCTCCTTGCTGAAGACAGCTTGACACTTGCGGCACGCCAGCCGATACTGAACTCTGGGGATGATATATTGGTCAAGATGGGGGTCTGTACCTTTGCTATCCACTTCATGCTGCCCAGTGGCTAGGTTGTTGTGAGTGGAAGTGGAAGAGGCTTCAAATGAGGGAGTGCTCTTTTTCTCTTCTGTTTTTATTGGATCTTTGACAGAGTCCTTACGGTCCACCGAGTTTTGTGAAGTTTGGTTTGCTTTGGGTTGCTGGATCTGCTGAAGCTGCCTCTGCTGCTGCTGAAGTGCCTCCTGCAGGCTCTGCTGATATTGCTGGTAATGTTGAAGCAGAGATCCTGGTGACAGCCCCATCAGGGCCTGTGATAAAGCTGGGTTGTAGGGGAAAAGACTTTCCATGCCATACATGGGCTGAAGATATCCACCTTGAAGAGCACCTGGTATCTGAGGGGCATAATATGGAGAGAAGCCAGGCATAAAGTAGGGCAGGAACTGACTTGTTAGCAGAGCTGTTGGATCTGAAGCTAAAGCTGCTTGTAGAGCTTGAAGTTGGGCAGTATCGACCACATACTCCATGCCAGGTGTTGGCATCGAGGTGGCCGGAACAGCGGTGTCTGGTTTTTCTTTCTTGGCACTGGCAGCAGAAGTGGAGGGAGCAGAAGTACCCCCAGCTGAGGATGGTGTGGGGGGCTTCTCAGTCTTCTCCTTGGATTTCTCTTTCTCCCTGGCCCTCTCAGGATCACGATCTTTGGGAGCTTCAGGACGAGGGCCTGGCTGGGTCATCAAAGAGTTTGATGTAGATGTGGGGGAAGGGCTTGAGTGGGCGACAGATGTGCTGGCCTGAGCTGGGCTGGGTGAGGCCAAAGAAGAGGAGGAAGGGGTCTTGTTGGGTAAACCAGATGTGGGGAGACTTGGTGAGGGTACACTGGCACCAGGCATGTTCAGGAGGTTTGGAGGTTTCGGAGGGGTTACAGCTGCGGAAATTGACACAGAGAAACACAACATGATTAGGATTGTTGCAATATACATCTGAGAATAAGTAGATTGTTTTACACTTCATATTTTAAAAGTCTTACTCATACTAGAGACTAAATGTGATGACATACCAGAGTTGGATGAGTTAAAGCCTGGTATTGAGGGACCACCAACACCTGGCAGGAGAACAGGGGGGATCCCCTGCAGATTTGGGTAACCTGACTGAAGGTTCAAGGCTTGCAAGGCAGGTGTGTCAAACATCCCTTGTTGCTGCATGGCTTGTTGTTGTGCTAGTCCCAGGACCTCATTTGCTTTTTTTATACGATCCATCTCCTGCTGTGCCATCAGCTGACGAACCGTCGCTGGATCAAAGTACTCTTTCTCTTTATCGAGCTGACTTCCAATGGTATCCTTTACTTTGGAGATGTGTTGCTGGGAAAAGATGTGGTCTCGCACTGACAGGCGAGCATTGTATTTAACACCACACAAAGAGCATTCTGTCTTAGGTCCCTCGTAAGAAGTCTGGTTGATACCAAAGTGCTTAGCCATGCTGAGTTTAGCTTTCTTTTCCTTAGCACGAGCATTTTGAAACCAGACCTGAACAACTCTCTTTGGAAGTCCAATGTCATTGCCAAGTACCTCACACTCCAGCATGGTTGGAGTCCTATAATCATTGAAGCAGGACTTGAGCACCTTAAGCTGAAGATTAGTCATCTGTGTTCGGAAGCGCTTTTGACCAGGCCTGTCTCCACTATCAATGCTTCTGCTCCCAGAGGCTCCTGGACTTGGTGAACAAGGGTCGGCCAGGCTAGATGTTTCACTGTAGTCTATCATATTTTCATTTTCAAAGTCTTTTGTGTAGAAGCTTGTTGCGGGGCTCACCAGTCCTGAGGACATCTGTTCATCGTTCTCAATGGAGGGGACTGCACCCCCAGACTTAGAGAGAAAATCTCCACTGTTATGGCTGTGCTTTGCATCAGCACTGTCATTGTCAATGTTTGCCTCATCACCTGTGGTAGTGTCAGTGATGGCTGTATTCACAGAAGAACAATCATCATTATCAAGTTTATGTTGATCAAAGTTTGTGTTTACTGAGGAAATGGTTGGGCTTTCAAATTCCTCTACTCCCTCAACCTTGATAGATGTTGGGCTCAGGAGAGCCCTGGGAGACAAGTCCATGCTTTTGCTCACAGGTGACAGTGATGAACTTTGCACATCATTGTTAGACTGGGCAAGATGAGCATAGCTGGAGATATCCAGAGGATCCATCTTCAACTGCATGGCCTCCTGTTCAGGTAGCATACCGGAAAGCGCTAGGTTGTAACCAGCACGTTTAGCCTCATGCCAGTGGCGTGAACGAATATGGGCCTCGAGGGCAGTTTTAGCTTTGAATAGAGCGCGACAAAATGGGCAGCGCCGGTGGGCTTGAGCTGGCCCAACAGCCCGAAACTGACCTTTTCTTTCTCTGGCTCTTGTGTTTTGGAACCATACCTGTACCACTCGTTTTTTAAGCCCCACTTCGTGAGCAATGTGGTCAAGCATTTTACGAGTAGGATTGGAGTCAAGCAAATATTTCTGGTACAGAATCTCTAGTTGCTCTGGTGTAATAGTGGTTCGGAGGCGCTTGTCTCGTTGTGGCTCCTCTCCACTATTCATGCTGTCACTTTCTCCTGGACTAGTTCCTGCCTTCTCCTCCAGTTTCCTCTTCAGGGAGTTCATAGTGGATGTAGGTGTTGATGGGGAGGTGGCAGAGTTGCTGGACATTTGAGGTATTGCTCCTGCAAGGAGCTGGCTAGCAAGCAGAGGATTGCTAGGATCAAACAACATGAAGGACATGTCCATTGGGCGATCCAAAAATTGTGGATGAATGAACTGATTTTGGATACTCAGGAAATGCAGTTGCTGGTGTTCCTGCCAGTGTTCAAATGAAGGGAAAGCAAGTTTACACTGCTCACATTGGTATGGGATCATTTGCTGGGCCAACTGCTGCTGTGAGGCAGAGGCTAAATGAGGATTAAGGGCCATGTGGGAACTCTGGGAGGTCTGACTGGTATGTGAAATAGAGGGACCACTGTGTTGTTGCTGTTGGGACAGGGAAGGTGAAGAAATCTTTGAATTCTTTGGGACTGTATGTGTCTTTTCCTCTCTTTGTGGTCTCTGTTGTGGAGTCTCAGATGGATGAATGGTTTCCTGTTTCAAAGATGTCTGATCTCTTTGGGCAAATGATGCTTCTGAAGTGTGTTTTGATTTTTCATCAAAAGAATTTGATGTGTTAGCTGGTGTAGGCTCCTCGTTTTCAGATGATGTGATGTGAGAGAATGCAGAGGATGAAGGGGGAAGAGGGCAGAGGCTTGAAGATGAGGGCACTGGTGTTTGACCTGATGACCCAGATGGAGTATAGTATTCATGAGAGAGATCCAAAGAGTCCTCATTTAAACTGTCATACTGCCCGTCTTCCTCCTCATCTTTGTAACAGAGCTTCTTTTGGTGTTTAATGAGGTCAAATATGCGCTGGAAAACCAGGCTGCACTTCTTGCACTGATAGTTTAAGTTGGTAGTACGAATGTATCGGTCATTAGATAACTCACGTCGGTCACCTTCTTTTCCTCCATCTCCTTGATTTTCATAATTTTTACGGGCTTTCTGTCTGGCATTTTGGAACCACACAACAATGACTCTAGTTGGAAGGCTCAGAAGATTGGATAACTGCTCAAATTCATCATCTTTAGGATAAGCATTAGCATCAAAGAAATCCTGCAATACCCTCAGCTGGTAGTCTGTGAACCTTGTCCTTGAGGACCTCTTATTTCCAAATGATTCTGGCTTTTGAGGCTCAGGGGAGGGTGGCTTTGAATCAATTTTGGTATCTTCAAGAGTTGTAATTGGAGGGTTGTTAAAATTATAAGGTGAGTCTTTGTTGCGTTGTCGCTCTTTAAAGAGTGTATTGCGGAACCAGTGCTTGATGACTTTCTGGGGAAGTCCTGATTTATCTGCCATTTCCTTAATTTGGTCCTCATTGGGAGAGTTGTTGATATCGAAATATTGGCGGAGCACCCTTAGCTGGTCATCTGTGATACGGGTGCGGGGTCTCTTATTCTGTTGCTGCAACATGGCAGGGGTAAGCTGCTGTTGGTAGAGCTGGGCCAGATCAGTGGCCAGACTGGGCTCCACAGCTGGCAGTTGGGAAGGAATCTGAGAAGGTAATGACTGGAGTGACATGGGCTGCATCATAAGTGGAGAGAAAAGAGGGAGATCCATTGCCATTGGAATTTGGGCCAGTGGAACTGGAGGCTGAGGGGTTGGAGCAGTTGGTGGTGTCAGGGAAGGAGCAGAAACAGGTATATTTGGTGTTGGTACCCTCTGGGGAGGCGGAGGTGGGGGTGGGGGTGGTGGAGGAGGTGGAGCAGCTTCAGGTGTCTGAGGTCTCAATGGGTACAGCTTGTCATATTGTTCTCTGTACTCTTTGGCAAATCTCTCTAGGAATCTGAATGGAAAGAAAGCCTGGTGGATATGCTCCTGATGACTCTTGAGAATCAATATGTTGGAAAAGAACTTACCGCAAGACTCACACTCCAGTTTCTCTAATCCTTCAATGGGGTCAACCACTCTGGTGATACCAGCTGGCCTACTGCATCCTGACAAAGATCCCGTTGGCTTTCTTTGTGCTTTTTGTTTGTTCTCATTGTACTGAATTACTAACTCAAAGCCAAAATTCTCCAGTAGGGCTTTGGTGGCATTCCCTCGGGCATCTGAGGCAATCCTTGGAGGAGGAAATCCAGAGTCATGGTTCACATTTACAACAGCTTGAGGAGCATCTTTCTTTTCTTTTGACTTGTCTGACATATCTTTTGGAACATGATCCTCAGCTTTATCACTAATTTCTTTATCCTTTGGGAGCTCTCTTTCTTTCTCAGTGTGAGGAGATGGCTTTGGCTTTTTGTCTACAGGGTGAGAAAGGGCACTCTGCTGAAGTAAAGCCATTTGGCTTGATCCTTGGGAGTGGGAATGAGCTTGGTGCTGTTGCTGAAGGTGGTGGTGCATAAGCTGTTGTTGTAAGCAGCTTTGCTCTGCCTGCCGGGCAGAGTTTTTCTGATCTTCCAATAGTGAAGAAGTAGATCCACTCAAGTTTAATGAAGAGCTACTCGGGTTCATTTCTGGATTCAGCTGAAATTCTGCCCCAGGAATGTAAAATGGAAAGAGCAGCTGCTGTTGCTGAAGAGGGAGAAGAGCGTCTGTTGTCATAGGGAAGTGCTGGAGAAGAGGGTTAAAAAGCTGGGACTGAAGGAGAGCAGCCTGCTGGAGCTCTTGTTGGAACTGAGCCTGTGCCTGTGCTTGAGCCTGGGCCAACTGCTGCTGCTGTTGCTGGAGTTGTTGCTGATGACTCCTCGAAGATAGCATATCTGCAAATCTCTTCTTTTTCACTTCATGATTCTCAGAAGGAGAGGGATGACAAGCTGAGTTACCCAAATTCTCAACATTGTGAGAATGACTTGACAGATGGTTACCTCCCATGATGCTCTGTGCTGTTTGAGATCCAGCTGGAGAGCTGCTGCTGTTGCTGGAGCTGGTAGTTGAGTTAGTGGCTGGAACAGGGCTTGGGGTTGAAGTGCTATTGGAAGTGCTTCCACTTGGGCCACTACTGCTAACACCACTAGATGTGCCGCCAGCTGCTTCAAGCTTTGCTGCCCTGGCCTTGGTTTGGTGAAGAACAGAGCGCATGTGAATCTCCAGTGTAGAGCTCTGGCTATATGCTACATTACAAGTGCTGCACTTGAAGGGTTTATTATCAGGGCTGCTTGTAGGCTCTGGCTGACCGGTGGTGGATTCCTGTAGGGCCCTTTTGACTTTGTGTAAGTGAGACACAGAGTTGTAGTGTACAAGAAGAATATTCTTTTGTGTAAATGACTCTTTGCAGACTGTACACTTGAAAGGACGGGATGGATCGAGAAACTTCTCCATTGTAAAGTTGGGGCCTTTCCTAAATGGCAGGGCTCGTTTGGGTTCAGATCCAGATTCTTCTTGCAAAGATCCAGAGTCACTGCCAGTTGGGCTTTGCTTTTCCTCAGGGTCACTTTCGTCTCCCTCTTTCTCATCATCAAGAAGAGCTCCCTGGTCCTCTCCAAGTGAGGGATCACCCATAATCATTAGGTCTCCATTCATCAGTAAACCTCCATAGAGCTGCTGGATGTCAGCTTCACTCAACTCCAGGTGACTGGTCTCCAGATGCTTCTTAAGTGCCTGTAGGGTCCTGAAACTACGCTGGCATAAACAGCACATTGTAGCTGCTCTGATTACATGGTATTGGGAATGTAGCTGAAGTTTCTCTATTGTCTTGAATGCCAAACTACACTGGTTGCAGCGATATTTGTAGACATGACGGTCAGAGACAGGCAGTTGGGGCCTTTTATTGTGGACCTCATTGAAGTGCATCTGAAGGGCATTGGAGGATTTAAAGACTTTGTTACAGCCCTTTTTCCAGCAGAGGAAACCAGTGGAATCATCTCTTGCAGACTGTTGTTCCTCAAGAGGAGACTTGCGAGCTTCAGCAGTGTCTGAGGCCAGACAAACTCCTTTTTCAGGCTCAACATCTGCCACCTCTGCAATCAGAAAAATAACATACATTAAAATTTTAATAACATATACATAGGTGTGTGTGTGTTTAAAATGTGTTTCCTCAATTGCACAACATTCTAACCTGTGTGTTTCTTAATGTCATCAGAGTTGACCATGGACTGAGGTGCAGTTTGAGTATCCTTCTCTGGTCCAGGGACTGGTATGAAAATGCTTGCTGGCAGTACTTCTGATGCTGCCACCTGGAAAAATAAAAACATAGTATTTGTTATGTTAATTATAGGCCTTAAAAATTAACCTCTTGATAAGAATTGTAGAACGTCTCAAATTAATGTAAAGAACAAACAAATTACACATTCAAAGCAGACAAAATTTCTGCATCATATACAGTAATCCTTCATTGAAAAAAAAAATTAGTAAAAGAAAAAGATAATTATAAATAATATAAGGTGGTACAGGTGAGAGGTGTGCTATAAACATAAAAATAAATAATTTGATAAGATAATCATATTATTTGAACTGGACACAAAGACATTTACTCTCCCCCTCTTTCACACAGACAACTTAATTTGCCATCCATGGAATTTGCACTTTGATCACTGATGGTGTTTTGTCATGCTCTGCGATAGTTCAGTTGCTGCAGCCAATTAGTGTGATGGGCTGAGTGGTCTTCCTTGGCCAGTTGAAAAGCTTATTAGAGAGCCTAATTAAATAAGTCTTCCACCTCATAAAAATGTGCTTTTCATTCCAATAGAAAAGCTTGGTGCAATGGTTAAATGCCATAATTCAGCCTGGAATTCTGGGTAATATAACAACTGTCAATTCCTGGATAATGAGCAGAACTCTTACTTTAACAGTGCTCATTAATATGTTTCCCAGCAAACCAGAATATTTTAATCTAAACAATTATGCAAGTTATTACTTGAAACAAAGTCATTAATAAAAAATTTAGATAAATTTAAATGTAAGTAGATGCCAAGCAGCATGTTTTTCAAATCAATTTAATTAGAACATTTAAAGTAGCAATGAATATTGTTGTGATAAAGGTGCACCAAGGTTTGCTTGGCACTTCAAAGGTTGCATTTAATCATGTGTGAATGACAGCAACCTCCCCTCTATCTTTTAACATGATTCTCCATGCATTGCTCTAGTTCTCTTGCTATCTCTCTCTTTCTCAGAATAATAATAAAAAACAGATCCATTAACAGGATCCTATTTAACAATAATCAGTGATCAGTGATTGAGATTGGAAAAGGTTGGGAGATGAGCCACTGTGTGCTTCACCTTCCTTCAATTAACTCTGCAAACTGAACAATCAGCCTCACTCATCGTGCATTTCAATACCCCAATACCACAAATATATCCCATCTCTCTCTCTCTCTCTCTCTCTCTCTCTCTCTCTCTCAATCTCTCTCTCTCTTCCTTACAAAATGCGCTTCTTTTTAATTTCTATATATATATCTCTTTTTTTTTCTCTCTCTCTATATATCTCTCTCCAAAAACTAAACTGTAGATTAAATAACTTCCTTCAAACATCCCTTGTGACATTAGTCAAGGTATAAAGGTAATGTTAACCAAAAACGACTAATTACCTGTGAGAGAGCTAAGCAAACAGTATCATTACATGGCTCTTTGACTGGTCTTCTGAGATCTGAGAGAAGGAGCTGTTTTATAGTGGATTTAAAACCTAATCACAGCCAGCAGCTTTAACTCAGTGTCATCAAATACAGAGTGCCATGAAGCCCCATGTATCTGAGCTTGAAACACTGAGAAATATTCAGTGAACCAGAGTCGTTCATAAACATCTGGTTACCGCAATCAAAATCACACTGGGCAAAATGTAGCCCTTTTTTCAGCTTTTTAGTTTCCTCCCTCACCCATTCTCTTCCTAACTAAAAGCGTTAAATGATTGTGACCAGTCTGAAGAATTCCAGAAACAAAATATGCCTGTGATTAACATTACAAAGTGGACTGTTTCTAGACAACTGCATCATTAGGCAAAGAGCGCCGAGTGCTGAGAGTATCCCAAGGTCACTTTTAATTTGGACTGTCTAATTGGCAAACATAGTTCCAAATGGCTATCATCTAGCCAGGCTCAGAATTAATGAAGCACAATTATTTTCATTACCCCAATCTTAGACAGACAGAACATTAGACATAGAGTGAGGGAGGGAGAGTGAGTGAGAGAAGAGAAAGAAAGAGGAGGTAGGGTGAATAGAAGAGAGTGCATCTTTATGCAATGTTTGCAAGAAATAAAAGTCATCTGATTCAGAATTCATTAAGCTTGTCTGCCTGACATGAGGAACAGGACATGAGTACCTCTCCATCTCTTGTTACTTGTAAAAAAGGTGCTGGTTTTAATGTGCATTGTATTAGCTCAGTTTCTATCATGCACTGCACTTGTACAGCGCTCTGTGCGTTATTACCTCTATAAAAGAATAAATATTGCCGTCTGGCCTCTACTAATGTGTTCACCATTTGCTTTCGGGCTGGGGGAGTGGAGATGCCTTCACAGAATTCAGAGTGATTGGCCAAGCAAGCAATTCAAACACCACAGGCAAACCAACACATAATTATTTCACTGCTAAAATTCAGTGAGAAAAAAACCCCCATGAAAGCAGGGTAGTCTCAATAGAAGCTGAAATGGAATAAGGTGAGTATTCTCTGAGGGACCGGGCAGACTAGGCTGCTGGAGGCCTGAGCGCTCTGGGACTAGAGAGGTGGAAATAACGTAAAGGGATGATGTAAGTATTACTGCTTCTAGTGAGTGCCTGGAATACAAATGACCTTGGTAATCACAAGAGGCTTTTATAATTTTTCCACTAAACCGAGAACATTTCTTCTAAAGTTAAGAATTACAATATTCATCAACTTTCTACAAACCAACTGTTTCTTCTAATCAGCGCTGAAATTAAATAGAGAGCAAATCAAGGCATGCGTGAGTCTACTGGTTTGCAGATTTTTTGCCTGAGACATCTGACATCTTATGTGTCTTCTAGAGAACACAAATGAGCACAAAATGTGCTCTGATCTGCCAAGATGATGTCTGCGATCAAAAGTGAGATTTTTCACTATAAAACATAACTGAGATCTCTATGAAGCCCCCTGAGGTAAAAAAAATAAAAAAATAAGCAAAAAACTTTTGGGAATGTAAACTTGTAATAAAACAGGGAAATTATATTGACCATAGTAATACATAACCAGTGTGACACCCAGCCATGTTCAAGCTTTTGCCTTACACATCTCATTTTGCATATACAGGATTCCCAAGGGCCATATCACAATGATCAGTTTCCTTTGAATATTTTAATTAAGCCTTAAAATTTCATCAATTAGACATAAAGAAACAACCTTCGGTCCACAAAGTCAGAGTGAGCGAGAAACTGTGAGTCATTTGTGAGGTGGATATCTGACATGATTACTACTGAACATTGCAGTAAGGCTACGTTGCTTTTGTGTAAATAGCATATGGCCTTCACACCACACGACAGAAGGGCAGTGAGGTCTCACATGAAAACAAACGTACCCAGAGAAAAATTAACTGGGCTTAATGAATATCCTTCCACTAGAGAGACTGAATGGAAAATATTTTGAACGGTTCTTTTGACTGTGGAAGTAAAATAAAGTTGGTTGAATGTCTTTGACATTCATTAGAGGAAACAAATGCATGCATATGAAATGGAAGGCAAAGTCTGCTGTGATCGCTCCCCCTAAATATTCTTCTGTGTTAACTTACTGTGGCAATTAGCTTGTCGACGCAGTCTGGTGCCACGCTGTGGAGGTGAGTGAGATGGAACTGCAGGTGGACCTTGTTGTTGAGCATGTCCTGGCACAGCGGGCAGCGGAACATGGGCTGCACTGAGTGCTGCGTCATCACGTGCATTCTGAGCCGGTTCAGATCTGTGTTGCTGAACTTGCAGTAGGGGCACTGGTACATCTATATGACGACAAGATGGAAGAAAAAGAATTTTATTTTTTTAGAGAAGAGTGGAAAAATCAAGGGCAAAGCAAGGCAAATCTATCTCCCATGCAGTGAGCAGTGGGCTACTCTGAGAGGTAGACACTTCAAAGAGCTCTCATCTGTCAAATATCATATTGATTTTTCACCTTTTGCACAATTAGCACTGCAAGAGCAGCAGAAAAGATGGAGAAATATAATATTTTTAGAAAAAAAATGCATGCATAATTTAAAAAGGCCAGCTACATACTACTCTATATTAAAAAGGGCTGAAAACAACATCCTTGGATATTTTGTTAATTAATGGGTACAGTTAATGAGACCTACATGCCTGGGGATTAGATACAGTCTATCTGAATCTACTTCACAAAAACAGACAGAGAGAATTCTAAATGTTTCCCAGAGGCTGTAGATTTTCCTCCATACCTGCTCTCCACTGCTCTTCTCAGTGGTCCTGGGTCGTTTCGACGAGAGTGGGCTTTCTGCTGCCTCGGACCTTGAAGAAGGCCGCTTGGAAGGGACCGGGGAATCCGTCTGATCCCTCTCCGATTGGTTGGATGCTGTCATAGACATACAAAAAGAAGCATAATTATCAAAACACAGTACCGATTTAGCAGTCAGGGCATGCAATCAATCAATAAACCAGCCTTTATAAAAATGAAACGCAGTAAAACTGCAGTTTTGTGTCGTATAATGATGCTGTACTGTACAATGAAAAACATGTACCACAGTTAAAATGGCTTTTATGAGGCCTGCAATGCTGAGCTTACTAGTAAAAGCAGTAAAATGAATATGTGGTAACAAATTAACTTGCTAATGCTAGCTTAACCTACAGTAAAAGTCCACTGAATGTTGAAACAATACATATTTCTTTGCCTTTGGTTTAATTATACTCAAGGAACATACATATTTTTATGTTCTTGATAGCTACAACAGTGTGGGGCTACAGGGACTAGAGTATGCAGTACAATAGTGCATGTGTAGTAATGGGAATTAAAAATATTTCTGCAGGTTTCTCTATTTCAGTAAAAGTGAGGTAAACAAATGCTGAGCATTAGCATTCATGTGGTTCAAATCTGACTGGTGTCGTATCACCATGCCATATGCTGTCATATCTTCACTTACTATGTCAATAACATGGAAAAAATGGATGCAGTATTACAGTTTTTAGTACTGATGCAATGCATTGTACTGATGTAGCCTTTCTAAACTGTGATATATAGGCATTGAACAGGTAACAGCCAGGCTGGCGGATTGCTAAGGCAGGCTGCTCCCCCTCCAAACCAATGTAGTCTTTTAACCGCTCCTCCCATGGCACTTAAAAGAGGCAGTGCGCAATGCTTTGACGGCTTGTCTTTCCCTATGTTGGATGTTTAGGACATCAGACACCGGCACAGACATCTAATCAAAACATTAGTTTGCCACGGTGAGCAGCTTTAGGATGCATGCTCTCTCAGATGAAGCCATTTGAAGTGTGGCTTCAGCGAAGGGATTCGCCCAACTTGAAAAGAGTCAAATATACCACAGGCGGCTTCAAAAGTATCACGAAGAAAGAGTTCTGTTCTGGCTCCTATTTCGATTCTTTTTCGTTGCTTATTTGCACTTCTTATTGGAATACGAAATTACATTCCCAAGTTGTTTCAGTTTTCAGCAAATCTTATAGTTTTGCATGAGATTCTTGTTGCTATAGTTTTTAAGAAAAGACTCTTCACAAACTAGCCAGTTATGTAAGTTGGGTGCTAATATTGAATCTATTGCTATTGGCGTGGCTCATTCATTTCATGAGCTTGTTGGTGTTCACATAATTAAATAGACTACATCTGAAGTTAGCTAACCAGAATGCATCTGGAACTAACTGAAATAAATAAATAAAATTTAAGAAAACATACTAGAGGTGGCAATGCAAAGCAATCAGAGCTCAGGGTAAAAATAATCAGCTTGTATAAAAAGTTAATCCACTCTAAGTCGAAGAGGGGTCGAGAGAACACGTTGTTCACGCTGCTAAGGGAAAGAATTTGCAGTGAAACTTAAGACACCCCTCTCTGCACAGACCCATAACGAGGCTATAAAGAGTTAAATTTGGCATGATTTGTCCAGTCCTGAAAGGGCAAATTGAGAGCAGGGGGTTGTGAGGAGTGGTGTTGGGGTCAGTTTAAGCCGAGCTGACCATATTCCTTGGATAGACATTAAAGTGTCAGGTCCAATCAGGGCAGGGCAGCTGAGCGCAGCTTCAGTGGGGGGCCCTATTTTGGGGAATGCTGCCTGCTGCAGCTCCCAGAGACTTCCCCAATCAGTCAGTGCTGCACTATTAGGTCCAGTCAAGGCCAATCCCATTAGACATATCTACCAATAAACAAAGGAAATGTTAAACAAAGGATCCTCCTATTCGTTGCCATTAACTTCTACTTTCGGTGCTGACACTGTCCCGGCCACTTACTGCACTGCTCCTACTGACAGTGGCCATCTCTGTGTCAGTCCTTTCCATCTGATTTCTTTCAGAAAACCCCTTTTCAGGTGCCTTGAATGTTCTGCAACATCCTTGGTAACCAAAATTTTCCACCAAAAACAGCTGTAGTTATTTTTACTCCAATAAAATTGTGGAAACTTGGTATTAGCCACCAGTCTCACCAAAAACAAGCTGCTAATGCCATTTAAAAGACAAGCTATACATTTAAGTTTAACAAAAACTGCAGTAGCTGTGGTATTTGGGTGGAATTTTGGTGGTAGCCATAGTACATTTTTGTTAGGGAGTGCAGGGATAGAGAGTAAACAAAGAACGCTTTAGCTAATGCTTTTATGCTAAATGCTTTTAAGCTAAATACATGTAAATAAACTATTGCACTATTATTGAACATTTTTTCATTATAACAGACAATTGCAAGTGAATAACTTGAGGTCAGGGGAGCAGCTGCCTGCCGGAGGCCTGCAGCACGTGTGGAGGGGAGGGTGGCCCACTGCCTCTGGGCACAGACGCACCTCGTCACGCCCTGTTAGGACTCCATAAATCTGATCAATTGTTTGCTTTTAAAAAGCCCCAAAAACCCACTTCTGCCACCAAACCCCGTGACTAAAGCCCAGCTACCGTATCCTGTTTTCTGTTGTCAAGAGACGGAGGGAGAAAGCATGGAAAAAAAAATTTCACAGAGCACGCTGGAGCAAAATGGAGACCAATAAACAGGCAAAGAAAGGGGACTGTTGGCATGTCCAGTGCGTGTGTCTTCGGCACAGTTGGGTGGCTGCAGGAACATGCCTCAACATCTGAGCAGGTCAGATCCATTATTAGAGTCCATGACCAGAACCTTATGGCAGGGGTCTCCCTTTTTTCTCCTCCCTTTCCCTGGTCTTTGCTCATGAACCTGGCTATGTGTGTCAGGCTCTGCTATGTTGACTGTGTAGTACTGGGTTTTCAAAGGGTATGGGTTTTATATATTTAACACAATTTACGAAACCCTGAAAGGAGATGAAGACAAAATTAATGAACCTAATCAAAAATACATATATATAGCTATTATGAGATTATTTTTTATCAGCTTGTCAAGAGTTAAAAGCTCAATATGAACAGATGCAAATGATATCATATCACCAGATCATAAAATAATTAAGTATAAACAATAGCCAATAATCTAATAACCAATCTAAATAATCACAAAATGTGTAATTATTGTTTGAACGAAATAATTTCAAAATGCCCAAATATCATCTAACACTACTAATCTCAAAATGGACAATTTTTGGCTGAATCAAAATACAAAATGGTAAAAAAATAACCTCTAAATAGCCACTATAGACAAATTGTCTCAAAATTGCAAAACATCAATCTAATGAGTATTTATAACATAACTGATATTCTGTAAATGTCTAAAATTGATTTTCCCTCCCAGGAACACAGCATTACACAAAAACTACTAACTATTTTTTTGGAGGAATTTTCTTGTTTTTTAAAGCCACACTGATGGGAACTTCATCAGCGCACCTGTGTGCAGTCCTTGCCCCCTGTGCCTTTTTCAAAACCATCCTAATGTAGTATCTGTACATCTGACCTCAATTCTACCATTCAGACCACGCTTGCAGCAAAACCCACAGAGACAGCGACTACGCCCCAATTTTCATCTGACATCACAAAAGCCAAAGGAGAAGCAGTGAAAAAAAGTCTTAAAAGTCAATTAGATGATTATTAATTCATGGGCCTTTTCCGTAAGCAGGAGGTCTTTGTTCTGGAGTGTCCCGTAAGTGAATTGGACTTTGGCACCTTCTCTCAACCCCTGGAGCTGAGAAGCATTTTCTCAGCCAGCTAGAGAAAGCTGTCAGTGCTGAGTGCAAAGCCTCTAAATCAGAGACGTGAATCGCTTTCATGGAAGGAAAGCACTGTAGAAGCGTTTGACTGACACAAGCAGGGCAGCAGTAATGCAACAAGTCTGAAAATGTCCACAAAAGTAACCACAGCTGCCATCATTTCATTACCCAGGTGTCTTTGGGAAGTCATCTCCTACGAGACTAACTGGACACTGAAAGTGGGCGGACAGGGAAAGAGCAGAAAGATGATTTCTCCTGGCATATTGAGTGCAGCATGTGCATTTGCAAAAAAATTCAACAGAGTTCTGGAGATGTGCTTCCAAGAAGGCAATGGAAATGTCAAGTTGTCTGTTTTTTTTCTCACCTTATCCAATCCAGGTTTTGAATCTAAAAAAGGCCAGTCATTAACATGTTATATGGTGGTTTAGTTTGGTACAAAGTCTGATGGACCAAAGGTGATCAACCAGCATGGTCCTTCAAGGTGAGTATCTAGCTGGTTAGGCTAGTTAAGAAGCCAAAGCTAGGACAACAGCATCCCATGCTTCTCTTTTGAGGAGGTCAAACCTCCTCCATCGTTCTCTTGTCTGTCCTGCTTTTCTCTCCAGACCTTCTCTCTCTGCTCTTCATGACAGTTCTCCTCCATCTGCTATTTAACCATTAATACGAAGGAGCAGTCCACTTCCCCAGTGCTATAAGTCATTCACTTTTACCATGGCTGACAATAACTGAATATTATCTTTTTCTGCTCATTCCCTCCCCCCTTTTCTTCCCTCCTTTTTTTTAATCTGTAGGCTGCGTCGGTGCCCTGAGCAACAAAGGGCTATATTCCATTTCACCTCATATTTCTCAGGTAATTACTCTGCATCAATTAATTTCAAATAAAGAAAATTACAACCAAAGCCTAACGCCAACACTACTCCATATTGCGGCTTATCATATAACAGTTCCCTTGGTGCATAACCACTATTAAATGAAAGGACCACCTCCACGGCTCTGCAACGGAAGTGCCCATGTAACCCCACAGGCGTGACTGCTACAAAGACAAATTTAAAATGAAGAAATTAAAAGGAGATATCAATTAGTGGACGTGTTATTAATCTTCCGATGGCTAGGTGGGAGCTAATGCTGCAATCACCTTTAGAGGACATACACGCACTGACACGCATACATGCAACTCTCTCTCTCTCTCTCTCTCTCTCTCTCTCTCTCTCTCTCTCTCTCTCTCTCTCAGGACGGCATGCCAATTAGATTACAGGGAGTAAAACTCATAAACACACGTCTCTGTGAGTGCCGGCTTACAAACAAGGACAATTTATAGCCTATTAGTCTGCAAGACAAAAATAATTTTAATTTAAGGGATGACAAGCTTTTAAAGGACACAATATGAATATGCAAACGCGTCTGTGTTTTTAAAACGGCTTTGATTGATGCTTCGTTTCAGAAAGAGGGTGTTAGGAAGAACTTCAGTGACATGCTTTTCAGATTGTTTCACTAGCCGGTAAATTCATCTTAAAACACCCTCAAGATGATGCAATAAATATGGCATCATAAAAATCATGACAGTTTTCATCCGCATATGTACCATTTCTTCAGCGTTATTCACGCAGTCAGCTGACAACCCTGACAGCTACGGTTGCATTTACTTCGATTATAACACACCCCAGCTAGAGCTCCTGCCTATTCACATCAGCTCCTGTAAAATCTATTGAGGGACATCAAGGCCATTAAATAAAGTTGGAGATGGAAACAGATTCACTTGTAATACACTTCCACTGCGTCCAGGGGGTGCTAATGTTCACCTTGCAGTCAGAGGACAATTATTTTGCTGTCCTTCTCTATGCTGTCTCTGTGTCTCCTATCAGTGTCACACACACACACACACACACACACACACACACACACACACACACACACACACACACACACACACACACCGTCTCTTGTGCATCCAATCACTGACATTCATATATTTATGTAAATATATAAGGCAAAAGAGATGGAAGGGCTGCTGCTGCCGTGTCAGATAACGTCTGACCTGCATCAGATTATTCACCCTCCCTCACAATAACCCCAGTAATTTGAAAGTTGGGGGTTGAAAGGAATTATTCATAAACCTGCCGAGGACCACAGACCCCCCTGCCTCCCCCTGCCTGTAAACCACCCCCTCCCCACCTATATTTATGTTAAACATCTAAAATCATATTGTGGTTGCTCCTCCAGTCCTTAAGTGAATTAACAATCCTTCTCATCTCTTTCGTCTCCACATTGGCATATATCTTCCACTTTCTCTGTCCATCTATTATGCCCTCTATCCTTATTTTCTGCCACATATCTATCCACCCCTCATTCTTTAGTAACACCCAATCACCCCATTGCACTAATGCTAACCCAGTGCTCACCCAATGGATGAATGCAGATGTTTATATATTTCAGATATGTATTATTAACTATTATGGAATGCTTTTATACTAACCTAATCAAGGTAACCTTGAAAAAGGTATCTGTATCTTTTTCCTTGAACCTGCCTACATCATACCCATCCAGCACAAACTCTCTTTAAATGCACTAAATGACGTGTTCAAAAAAGACCCATTAGATCGGCCACGGCTTAACTTGGATGGTACTAACATGCTCAACCTGAGAGTCATCTGTGAACAACGTTTCAACACTCAGTGTTCGCATGACTAGGATGAGAGGAAAAACTTCAACAACACTAATGACAGGCCCTAATAACAGCCCGGGCAGACATGGTGACTCAAATCCGCTCGGATGCATGCCTTTAAATAACAGGTTAGCCACGTCCCCATCGCGACGGAGTCCAGCGGCTCACCGTTGATGCATTCTCCACACACATTCTCAGACAATCTCCAGCCAAAACAAGAGAGCCTCTGTTTACTAAAAGCATTCCAGCGCTTCCCAGGCAGAGTTCAGAAAGCCTCTCGTAGCGCCGTCTCACGCCGCTCTGTCCGTCAATCATGAAAGTGAGTTCTAAACACAAGAATATAAAAGAGCTTCCATTAAAGCAGCACCAGTATTTTAGATCACAACACTGCCAGGTTTCACTCTTCCACCCCCGTCACTCCTTCCTCCCCTCTCCACCTCCCCTCAGACATCAAACAGCACCCTAGACCTGGCTTCCTAATGCACACTATTTTTAACTAAGCGTTCCTAATAAGCTGCTGGGAAGCCTGTAAATTTTTCATATGCAAGCACATCTTTCCTTTGTGAAAACACAGAAACACACTTATTTGGTGATTAGCAATTGACAGGGGGAGGAAAGGAATTGAATATTCTTGTATGGAAATTCAGAAAAGACGCAGGGCTCCTAATGCGCAGAGTTGTCTTCTTCGGCACCACAGGTAACGGCTGAATTATTAATCAAGCAGCTCATTTTAATGCTTTTTAAAGTGCTTTATTTTGATACTTTTAGCCATTTTCAGGCAAGCGATGCATATCATTATTTCTCCCCATCAAAGCCGAGTGGCACTCAGTCAAAGTGCACAGTCAACTCAGCCTCATTTAAAATGAAAACAGAAAAAAATCAAAAGACGTTTTAAAAGATTTGCCTTCAAATGCTCCAATGAACTTTTTTTTTTTTTGGCTGTAGTTTTGGAATTTAAAAAATAATGATGATAATAATAATAAAATGTGGAACACGCAAAAGACTAAAATTGCTATCACAAAGAAATAAAGTTATATCCTGTCGTCTGTGAGGTACAGCTGTAGTGAAAACACTTGTTCCAGACAGGTGCATGGGCTGACTATTTCCACCTCGCAATCAAACGGCTTCCACACTGGCATGAATTGAACTCCACGTGAATGGAACTTCAAATGAGAGATGGCAAGCAAGAATGGACATCTCACATTCAGACCAGCACACACCTGTCCAAGGACATGACAAATGCTCAACGTCCAAACCACACACGCATGCATATGTACTGATGTGTTTCCCAACCATTTCATACAGCACCACCAGTAAGTATACATTCATTAAGATCAAACCATGAGTGCTTTCCTATTAAACCATATTATACTAGATATCATTAAGCATTATTATTATTATTATTATTATTATTATTATTATTAAGATTAAAGTCACTAAAAATATAATAGAAAAAATAATCAACCAGGTAGTACATATATTCTTATAAGACTGGCATCCAAACAAATTTAGAAACATTACTTTGTTTTCTTTCCGTAGAAAAGAACTGAAAAGCATGAGAATAATCAAGATTATTTAATTATTTAATTTTTAATGATTATCATTTTTTTATTTTCAAATATTTAAAATATTTTTAAATTTTAGTGATTTTAATTATTAATACCTTTAAAAAAATAAATAAAAACCTTTTGTTTTCCAAAAGATCACTTTATTTCATGTATGGGTTTGTAACTATTTTGTAAGAGATATTGACTTTAATTTCAGCGAGATACCTTAAGGGTAGTTTTGACTGAGTTTTTAATGAATACATATTTGTTTACATATATGTCTTTATACTCATATTTCATAATTTTTAATTCTTTTTTGGTTACACTTTGCAAAATGGTTCAATTTGTTAACATTAGTTAACTACAATAGAAGTAGTGAACTAACAATGAAAAACAATTATAAAATGTGTTAATCATAGTTAATGTTAATTATTTAAATGTTTAAGGGACCTTAGTTGAACAGCTGTAGTTTTATTAACTGACATACACAAAAATGTATAAATACTGTAACCAATGTATTGCTTATTGTTAGTTAATATTTTAGCGCATTAACTAACGTTAACTAATGACATCTAACGGGAAGTGTTATGCCATTTTAAAATGGTATATATCATGCACAGGTACATAATTATGACTATAGTAACAAACCGGAGGTCAGGTGACTCTCTCAAGCACACGCATTCACAAATCAGCTTGTAACGGAGCATGTGCTGCAGGCCCTCACCACTTTCCAAACACATCAGCAGCACAGCGACACACCACTGATCTCCTCTTACACCTCCACAGGCCTCTCTCTCCTCTGCACTCCAATCCACTCCAACACCCCCAGCAACCCCCCTCCTCTTAAACCACACCTCTCTATGAAACCCGACACCTGCACCTGCCACAACCGCCCCCCATACCCCCCCACCCCCCCCCCATCCCTGCCTGCAAAATACTCCTATCTGATAGCATTCTTCAGAGGTGTGTGTGTGTGAGGCAGAGAACACGGTCACATGTGTTTAGACACATGGCAGTGCTGTAACTCTGTAAGCAGGCCCTGACTCGTGTTTTTGTCACTTGACCAGATTCGCCATAATGAGGGATAATTTTTCCTGGGAATTCCAACTAAATCCTCAGGGGTGAGAAATAAAGCATATTCAATTAAGCTTGATTCTTGGGAAAAAAAATAGCTTCTTAAAGAGCACTGACATATTTGTGGTAAAACATCACCTTATTTAATAAGCCACAACGCTGGAGCTGTGGAATATAAAGGATTCTCAGTGTGAAAAAGAAAACCCTAAAATCTAACAGCCCCCTGTTAAACTGGACCCCCCGTAAAGTAAAACGGAAAGATAGGGCTTACCTGTCCCTTTGGTGAGCTCCCTCTCCCCCCCACTCTCTCTGTCTTTGGTTTGGTCCTCCTGATCTGTGGTGGTCTCACTGGCAGCCTCCACATCCTCACTCAGCTCTCCTGAAGGGGGAGGAGAGGATGGGATATGTAAATCAGCACTCCATCAGAATTGGTGGAAGCACTTAAAGGGACGGTAGCATTTTTTTTCTATAGGAGCCCACAACAATTACATTCTCTGACAAGCATTTACAAGGTTATGAGACAAAGCAACTGCATCTCTTTCCCACAACACATGCTGGACCATACAATGACATAAAATACAACAGCACAATAAATAAATAAACATTATCTGTGTGTTTGTTTGTGTGTGTGTGTGTGTGTGTGTGTGTATGTATTTTTTTTTTTTTTTTTATCTATCTATCTATCATTATATTTATATATGTAGTTTTTTGCTATTATATTTTATATTTAAAAAGTATAAATATAGGCCTATATGAGTGTATAATATAGAAATCCAATATATATATATATATATATATATATATATATATATATATATATATATATATATATATATATATATATATATATGTATGTGTGTATATATATATATATATATATATATATATATATAATATATATACACACACACACACACACACACACACACAGACTTGCATATTTCTGTAATATTTTTGAACCTACAAAATGCATTTGGAAATTACACATTTTATCCTTTTAAGCACATGATTATTTTAATAATGTCTTATATTTTTGATGGCATCATTTTATAGAGATTTCTTTTAAAACAAGCCTTTCCTCCAGAGTTATAATTCTTCATTTATGCAGGACCATGACACAAATATCTTTATGACTTCCTCTGTTTAATATGAACATAAAACTACAGCAAACCGCACACATGTGGTAGAGACATACACACATTTTCCACAGCAGCTCTGAGCATGCAGACAGGAAAAATAATTGTGCGAGTTTCAAGAGAGAGGAGAGTTTCTGCGCGTCGCTCTCTCTAGTACCTCTCCCAATGTTCATAATTACAGTCCCTTGCTGCAGTTTGCTGCTGGCTCATTTTAAGTTCATTTTTAAAACCCAATGTAATGTAAAGCAAAAAAAAATAAAACTTTTAACTCCGCCTGCAATTCATTTTATTTTGCCAAGTCAAATGCAGAAATCCCCTGTAACCATCTTAAAAGCCCCCTGCTCAATATATTAGGCCATTTAAAGGCAGCGAACCCCCCAACAATGGATCTCCAATAATGCCATGTGTAAGTAACAGAGAGAAGACGCTGAAAAACAGATAATAAAATGGGCATCAATCCTTTTTATTCCCACCTTATGCCCCCCGAGCACCCCCTTTCCTGGGCCGAGCTTGTTTAAAAGTACCGTGGCTAGCACACACAAACATTGATTTTGCAACAGTAAAGTCCGTGGCAGTCAATAAGCCTTATCAGTTATTACACAAGTCAGCTAATTCTCAGCAAATGTACTTAAATGTTCTTTTGAAAATGCCTCCCCATGCACTCTACACTCCATCAGGTGGGTTATTGACATATCGACAGGACAACAACGGCCGCTGAAATATCCTGTTCAAATATTCATCTGCACGCTCAAAGATCTCTATTCCATGACAATATTCGAACCCTTAACTTAAAACAGCTTTTATTGTCCAATAACGTTCCAGCCACTTTAGAAGCCCGCCTGGGACGCGACTTGAATCTGGACCAGCCGCTTCCAAAAGCCGCCCCGCAATCCATTAAAGTTTATTCTCATCAGTGTTCGGTTTCTAGAACTGTTAAAGCACAACCTCAATCCATCATTCTTCAAAAACGCTTTTTTGGTCTCTGCATGAACATGGAGCGGCGTATTTAATAAACGCCTCTGCCATAACTCTCTCACTGCGAGTAATACATCAACATCTCTAAACATTTCCATCTCCTTGACTTAATGTGCTACAAGAAACCATTTGTGTGTGAGTGTGTTTGTGTGTATCTAGAGCAGTTAAAGCCATTTACATCTGATGGTCTTGTGTGGATTGCTATGTGTAATTCTGCATTTTGTTGCACTGTTTTAATTATTGATGCACCGAGAGGAAACGGGACTGGGGCAGACCGTTTGCCAAAGCCTACAATCGCTCGCTGTGGTTTCTGCTGTGGCATTCTGGGAGAAAATAATTACATAAGAAAACACTGGTATACAGAGTCGTACATACACTGCAGGGTTATAAACTACATGTGCTAATTCACAAGAGTTGTATTTCAGCATAACTGCAATAACACATCAGATGAACAAATGCAGAAACAGGCAAATTATTAAATAAAAACAGGAGTGCAGATTTGAAAGAGGAGGTAGATAAACAGAACTGTTGTTAATTTCATCTCAGCCTCATTGCAGTTTTTTTTCTAACACAAAAGCTTCATAAAAAAAAAAACAACAACTGTGATTTGCTCAGTGCTTTTTGCATTTGCACCTGTGTTCGGTGTAGATGAAGCACCTAGAGCTTGATCGCAGTATGGATTATGCAGTTAGGCCATATTACCCAGAGCCCACACTGATTCTGTGTTTAAATGGCGGTGCATAAGTGGAATAACCGACTATATATACATTAACAAAATTTCATTCTTTCACATACATGCCTGTTTCTGCAACGAGCAATTTCTGTTCTCCATAACCCAACATTAGACAGCGTTTGGCCGAGAAATAGGCTGGAAAGTCAAAAATAAAAAAATAAAAAATGTAAGTAACATACAGTCTAGATAAATCCACCTTCGCCAGGCTGGGAATTACTATATGTTATGGAGTCAGAAGCAGCCAGATTACAAAATAATCCCCAGGTAGATTTTACACCTCTGGAAGAGCCGCCAGTGTGTCTAATTCCTGCTCTAGCACACTTCCTTCTCTTAATGGAGAGTCGCTACACGCAACAGCTGCCACCCTAAAATCATCTCTAACCCCTTTCTCATCAACATCTCGCTCCTCGACTGTACGCCAGCCACCCTCCCCCCAGTAGCACGCAGATAGGTAGACATTTAATTCCACCCATGGCCATGTGTCTAAGAGGCAAATGAATGTGCCTATTCCTCATCTCCACCGCAGTACACAATGATTAAACCCGGGCCAGCCATAATTAATGAAAGGTCACAAGTGGCCTTAGAGTAGGCTGCAAATGAAAGGACCCACCCAAATGTAGTCATAGATCTGGCCTGGAAATAGATTAAGAAGAAGCACTCGCAGCTAGGGCGAGAGGCCATTTGCTAACCCAAATCCTAAAAATGTAAAGGACAATACCCTGAAGGTTAGGCTTTCTAATTAATCGTCCTCATTAACCCATCCTCGTACAGTGATATTAAACTTTTGCCTTAATCTAATCACACCAACTGAATAAACCCACCACAGCGCCTGAAATTACAAAGCACGTCTGTTCTCCAAGGAAACACAATCCCACAATATTTCAACAAAGCCAGATGTGGATACAGAAAACGGATTTTAATTTTGTACGGAGGCTGCATGATAATGTGTAAGAGAACTGCAGATGAAACGTTATGGCACACACAGTGTGCAGTATCTCAGACTGACCTATAGGTGTCACCCTATACAAGCAAGGAAGAGAAATTGGCAAGACACACACACACACACACACACACACACACACACACACACACACACACAGAGCAGATAAAGGCAGAGAGGTTAGAAAGGCACAGACAAATATATACAGAACACGGACAGAGAAATATGTGGAGATGACAAAAGCAGATGCTAGACAGGAAGTCCGCGCCAAGCGATGAGACTCAGAAGACTGCGCGATTACCTTCAGATGAGGCCGAGCTGCCTTCCCCCGTTTCCCCAGAAGAACGGTGATTACACACATACTAATCATACTGACAGGCACAAACCGCCAAATAAATGATACAGGGTAACCACTGCTCCATCCAGCCTCTCCTACCCCAGACCGAAGGAACGGCGTACACGTTCATAACACAAACCCAGCATCTAACTCAACAGAAATCAGCCTGGCGCTCTCGAAAACACGTTCACGTTGAGGAACCATACCTTCGAAGCTCTTGGGATCCTCTGTAGGTTTAGGGTTGACTCATGAGGCGAGTCTCTGGCCTGCCTCGCCTCACCCTTCCTCCAGCCAGAGCGCAGTGGAGCGGTGTGAGTCGGTCTCTCTGTGAGCGGCTGCTCTTTCTCATTACTCTCATTAGGATTACCGAAGCACTGGTTATCATTTTAACCAGGTGTCACAGCACACATCACTGTAAATCTGTGGGGCCACATTTCCCCCTCTTCTTTTTTTCCCCCCGTCTACCTCTTTCTCCCCCTCTTTTTGCCCCACAACAGACAGCTTCCTTGTCTTTAACGCTGCACTGTTGGATAAAAAAGCAATCTTATTTCACACCTCACGGACTCTATCTCTCTCTCCTTTGCTTGTCCGGTGTTTTTTTTCTCTCTCTACGCAATCCCCCTCTGGCCCCCCACCATCCGCTCTCGCACCCTTTCCCTATATCAAAGCTGTCCTGACTTTGGAGCGTGCGGTGTAAAATGAAAGTGACAGAAGGGTTCGGCGGGACAATGGGACATAGGCTCCATGCTGAGGGCTTTCACGCTTTGTCCACTCCTCATATCAGCACTTCTCCGGCTCTGTCCGCGCCCCTCCCACCCAAAACAGGACCCCCCCTCTAAACCAAAACACATAAAAAACACTGCCTCCATCCCAGACCAGCCGTAATATGTAGACACCATCACTGGATGGGTGAAAACCCTCCTGCCAAGGTCCGTCAAATGCACTATAATGTGTGAGAAATAATTGATGATTGACCGCTGAATTTTTTAAAATTAAAAGCACATCAACGTGGCGGTCCAGAATCAAATCTGCTTTAACCACAGTTACCACATGTATAGAAGGTGTATATTTTTGAGATTGTAATCCTGAAATGCTCTTGAATTTATTCATTTCTGAAGATTTATGTTTAAAACATCTTAATACGCCTTTATTACACTCAGAAAAATAATGATTCCAAAAAAGCAATGCCATAAAAGAACCTTTCAGTTCTTTTTTTTTTTTCTTTTTTCTTAGTGTCAAAAACATTTAATAATCTGAGAAATCTTTTTTCCACTATAAGGAAACTTTTGTCCAATAGAAAGTTTCCATGGATGTTAAAAGTTCTTTATGGAACCATAAATGCAAATAAAGAATCTTTATTTTTAAGAGTGTAGTTCAGAAAGGAAGTGTGAAACTGTAATGCAGTCAAGACTAAAAACTATTTAATATCATTAAGTTTTAGAAAACTGATCCACACCATGGAATGTCTATAAACCAATCAGAATCAAGAATAAACTCTGAAGTAAACAAATATCTTTCAGTCGCAGCCACTTCATTACTCTACATTATTTAAAAAAATAAATGTTGTGGGAAAATGCAAACAAATAATCATAAAACAATTTCCTTACAAAATATTTAAGCTACACTCCAAAACTGCCTTTGAAGCAAAAAAGTTCACCCACTCAAAACAATGCACGCTGGGTAAACCCCTCCGTCACCATAAACACAGAGCGTGAGTCAGGCAAACGTCAGCGGGACCGACATAGTGCACATGGTGACCACGCTCCCAAACAACAGCAACACCCTCCCAGGACGAAAACAGGACAACCTCGTCTTTATCACTCTCACACTCTCAAACAAACACACACTCACCTCCAGCACGAAAAAAGAAAAGCTAAGTACCTCTTTGGTTTAAAGGGCCGTGGCTCTGTATCGGAGCGGGGTTGAGTTATGTGCTAGATTCCTGACCTGTCTTCCAGAAGCCATGGCGTTCGCTCAGCACTGGCCCTGTCGTGACCCCCAAATCTAAATGTGAATGAATACTTTGTGTCTCCATGGGGCTGTGCGCCAGAGGGGGGAGGCGCAGGAGGAGGAGGAGGAAGAGGAGGAGGGTGGGCAAGCTAACAGCTAGCAAACTTAAAACAGCAAGTTGATCACAAACAGAAGGGAAAGCTCACACTGCTTTAGAACAAGAGCTTCACGTCACCCCTCCCCCGCCTTTCTCCGTCTCACACCCGGCTCTCCATACACCCTCCGAGTCGACCCCACACGCCCTCTGTGCAACACTTAATTTGATCCCCCAAGCCTTTCAAAATCACTGGCCATTTCAGTGAACGGCTCACCTACTGATGTGGTCTGCGGTGGAAGGAGACGGCTAATCGGGGGAAATCAAATTTACACCGGCACTGTCAAATCCTCCTCTTCTAAACAGACATCATTTGGTTTCAATACCTGATGTGACATCACATCACAAGCATGACATTTCCAATAGTTTCTGATCTGTGCCTGTCATCATGAGGAAGTGACTTGAAAGTGACACACATCACACTACTCGCACCAAAGTACAGTGAAATACGTAAAAGTTACCGTGTTAGGGGCTGTTCGCACAGGACACAACTCTGCATTTTGTCCAAGCTATTTTTTTATTGCTATGTACACGTGTCATGTTTAACGCATTTGGTCATTGAGTCAATCCAATGCTAATTTTTGTGGGTTTCATCATTTTTTTTTGACCAATAAATTTCCATGATTTACATGTTTATTAATGGAAAAGATCTTTTAAAAACCATTTTGATTCAGACTGAATCACTAATCATTCAGACAATTTTGTGTGCAGGTTTGACCAATTAATTTAAAAGAACTAACTTAAATGAACATTTCATTCCAATCAAACCCAGCTATTTCTTTATAATGAATGGAATAGAATAGAATAGAATAGAATAGAATGGTAACACAGGTTCCATTCATTCACATTAGTTAACTAAATTAGTTAACTAACAATGACAAAAACTTCTAAAGCATGCATTAATCTTATATAATGTTAATTTCAACATTTAATAATACATTATTAAAATCAAAAGTCGTATCTGTTAATATTATTTAATGGACCTGAGCTAACATGACCTAACAATGAACAATGTTAATGTTAACTAAGATAAATAATACAGTAGAAAATGTACTGTTCATTGTTAGTTAATGCATTAACTAATCTGACCTTATTGTAATGTGTTATCATTTTAACTATAGAAATTTTTATGACTTTTGAGATTTTTATTAGTTGTAAAATTCCAAATTTATTTCCAGTTTTTTTCATGACCATTAGAACCCTGATTTTTAAAGATTTAAAAACCAAAAAACTAAATTTGAATCAATCATAAATATTTAGAATGATAAAATACAATCAAAACATTAAATGAATAAAAAAAAAAGAATCATTAATTTACAAAAATGTAATTTTTACACACACACACACACACACACACACACACACACACACACACACACACACACACACACACACACACACACACACACACACACACACACACACACAAAGTTATTTCAGGTTTTACTGTCCTTGTGGGGACATTTGTGCACACAAACACGCGGCAGCCATTAGGCAGTGTTTGACAGTGGTCTCTCAAACACAAAACACATTAATAGCAGAGAAGTGCGCTGTGCTTTTTTCTGCCCTGCACTCTGCGAGGTTGAAAGGGCCGGGTGGACGTTGCTCTCTTGCGCCTGGAGATATTTTCCTGCACAACATAGAGGATGGGCTGGCAGAGTGTCCCTCAACGGCCACAGCGCACACTACTGGCCTACTGCTCTCATTCTAACATAACCTACATTTTCCTTCTTCATCTTTATCTCATACAACACTGCTTTCTGTTATATTGAGACAAGGAAAATGAGAAGAAAAAAAAAAGTCATCAAGGGCAATCAAATACAGTCTGATATATTCACCAGTGGCTCGGAAAATGTGATGTTACAGTTGTGACAGCCGAGCAAGATACCCCCCTCCCCACTGAGGGCAGGGGCTTGACGGCACTCTGAATATGTATAACCCAGAAAAAAAAAACCATATTGATTTTTCATTTGGTAAAAAGGGACATAAAAATCATATAACCTGAAACTGTCACAGCTGTTCTGTTCATAGCTCATCTCTCCTCATGCACGGCACTGGCCACAAACTCCATTTAATTACCAGGTGGACAGACACACTATATGATCGCATTTGTAATGGCATTAAATGTGATATTCGACTTGATCGGTCATATTTGATATGGAAATTCATGTTTGAATGTGAACAAATCTACAATCTCCAGTTTTTCGGATGTCATTATATCAAATCTCCCTATTGTGAAAACACAATACACTCGCTGCTTTTCATATTCCATGCAAATGTTCCCTATTAAGGTGGATGCAACGCATCAGCCAACATGCTCGGCATCCTACCAGGAAAAGTTTGACCAGGAGGTCCAGGAAGGTTTGTCTGATGTTTGTGTAAGCCAGAGCCTGTCCATTAACAGCTACTTATCTGTTTACATCTCTCTTTAGACTGCTCTGCCTGGTACAGTGGGACGTCTGAGAAAGATCTCCGCCTGTCGATATATTGAGCGTAGCATTTGCATATCTTTGTAGTGCATCCATCTGCCTGTGGATCACTCTGTAGAGGTATTAGCTCAGAAAATCAATGCGGTCTGAACATACGCACATATGTATGTATGTAGCGCCCACCTTGGCGCACGGCCGTTACAGCGTACGCATGTTGCCGCTCATGGCTCCTATGTGGATAATGCAACACGAGTCTGTGTCATTCAAAAAACAGATATTAAGAAAACACAATCTCAAACAGGGCGGCATCCCACCATAGGTGGGCTCCGTAGGCATCGAGGCATTCTGTAGGAAACGTGTGTCCTGCAACTGAAGACCCCATGCAGCACCACCCGTTTGTTTATGTCAGCGGACCAGGAGATAAAACAGAATTTTTAAGGCTTATGAATACCAGATGACTTAATCAATTTTATTTAAGAAATATAAGAGCAGGGTTCATATTGATGTGTTTGAGCCCTGGGAATCCACTGCACCCTCGCAGCTGGGAGAGGTGTGATTTCAATGCTGTTTTTGTGCCTTTGCGAACCACGATGGTGAATCACTTAGTACGCATGCATACACACGTTCTGAAGTGAAGTGAGTTGCTGAGCACTCTTATAAGGAAAAGATTTTTCTGTGTGTAGCGTTCATAAGCAAAGTCGGGTTGTGTTTGGAATAGCATACTAGCATGTTACTCTTTCTGCAGTATGCATTACATGTACACTGGATGGTATGCTAAGTATTTAGCCATGGAATACTACAGTTCTTATTTTAAAAAAAATATGCAACAGTTCATACTCAACAGAATACTATATCTCTACTATACTTGACCATTCATTTTTTCAAACACTTCTTGACTTTTTTCACTCATTCTTGACTAATTACTTAATCAGATAGGATTTTTTGTACACAAATTTTTACATAAAAACAAAATAAAATAGTTTTTTTTATTTTTCCAGAGATGTCCAGTGACAGTATTGTAGCATTATACCATTTTATATACTATTTTTGAGTACTGTGCAGTATACACAGCCAGGCAGATGCAGAGATGTAGTATGCAGTATGTGTATGGTGCAGGTATGCTAATATTTTGACCATCAAATACCATGACTGCCATATACTGCCATCAACTGCCATCAAATACCTGCCAAAATATGCAAGAGTTCATACTGAGCAGAATACAGTACTGTCTCCTCATATCTAACCATTCATTTCCAGTGAGACCAATCGACTGGAAGTAATTTCCACCTTAGTCCTTCTTAACTAAGGATTTCAGATAACCAGATTTTTACACAGAAATGAATAAAAAAGGTCATGTGATAACACTGCAGCATTCTACTTTTTCCACATACTGTACTATTTTTGAAAAATAGTAGGCAGAATTCTGTGCAGCATACGGTAAACAGTACACCAGCTTTCCATTTGGAACACAGGCAGGCAGAGGCAGCGGTGTGGACACACAGAAAAGCTTCCCCCTGCACACACACACCGGATCGCTGTAGTTCCACCCCCGGTGGCAGCTAATAGCAATCCGCTACAGAATTTCCAATCGTTACATCGTGCAGGCACTTAAAACAAGCTCAGTACCGCCACCAGTTATTGAAAAAAGGAAATACGGTTCATCCGTCCCACGTTCAGGCCATTTTCTAATACAAATCAAACACTTGCTGCTCTCTTCCATTTGTCTTTCTTTCTGGGCATCTTTGCATAACCCATCCATTACGTTCACATGAAATATGAAAAGGCAATATCCTCTCTGTGTTTGTACTGAAGCGTAATGCGATTGTGTTGTCATTTATAGGAAATAATCGCAAACCTCTCTTTCATTTTCCAGTTCAAATAACCATGAAAAATTAGCCCACAATGTCAGGAGGGACAACAAAGGAAAGCATGCAGACTATCGCTTCACCACTGCGCTTGACATTTCTCCTTAATAGGAAAATGTCTAGTTGTTTCTATCTTTCTTTTTTCATGAAAAATAAAGCCTTTCCTCTTTCTTAATTAAAAAGTTCTGGACTTTGATCTGGAGAATCTCGCCTTGCTCACTCT
Organism: Cyprinus carpio; assembly: GCF_018340385.1. Taxonomy (NCBI): domain Eukaryota; kingdom Metazoa; phylum Chordata; class Actinopteri; order Cypriniformes; family Cyprinidae; genus Cyprinus; species Cyprinus carpio. The sequence goes on from NC_056578.1 coordinate 38,720,297, forward strand.
CTTTAGTGACAAAGAGGCGTTTGGGTCGACCCAGTGGGAAGTAATTGAGCAGGGGGGGTCATCCCGAACCCCCGTTATTCACCCTCCACCGCACGCACGATCTCCCTCTGTAGTAGTACAAGACGGCATCTAATGGCCACTAGCGAGGACCATTGTCACCATACTGGGGTCTGGAACTCTGCGCCTAGCGTCCTACATCCGAGATAAATAATTCAGCAGCCATCAGATGCAACCACCAGCCTGGCCTCTGGTCTCAGATCTCAGATCAGCTGATGGTCACATATCTAACAGAGCACCTTAACCTAACAAACCCAGCAGATCTGAGATCAGAGGTGAACTGCTGCACCGTGGCACGAGACGCCCAGACACTGCGGGGCTGCACTGTCTCGAATGTGCCTATTTACAGTGAGAAACAAACTAGTGGTAATTGGATTGCTATCCGTGAAAGCTCTATAATGATGCTTAATAGACATGCATTGTTTTTCTGCAGTAATTATGCACAACATGATCGGCCCCATCTCCATTTTCTGATGTAATTACTATAGATATGTTTATCCGGCTGACAATTAATATTTGCGTGTGTGTTTTTTGCATGAGTATATGCCCTGGTATATGTATGCATTCTGACAGCCCAACTAAAACGCTGTACTTCAGAGCTCATGCCAAATGAAAGGAAACGCTCATTTTTTCATAATTAAAGTCGCACTACATTCTCATTACAGGGTTGAAGAGCACATTTTCATCTAGCAAATGATGTGGTGAAAAGTGTAAATAGCTAAATGAAAATTTACAGTGCTTAAGAGAATCTAGGACTCTTTCTGTAACAGAAACAATGTATATGTTAAAAGCAAACATTAGGCAAATATTAGGCCAGACTAGGGTCCTTAAAGGGACCATTCACTGGAGGCTTGATTGAAAATACTTAAAAATAAAACCAAGGAAATATGAAATAAAGCAGTAGAATTACTGCAGAATCGTTAAACCAGATGATTGTTTTGATTTCAATACACACAGCAGTCAAAACTCATCAAATGTACTGGTGGGCGAAGATCATTTTTGTCACGTCGAGACAAATGAGGTGCCCAAGGAAGTGGAATGTGAACATGACATAATGCTGCTCAAAAGTATCTCGCCTTCCTCTTGTCACTTTATTTATTTATTATTTCTGTGATTGCAAATTTACATATTTCTAAAGGAGGATTATAGTTTGTGATGCATATAATGAGATTTCCCCTCAAAAAGCTAATGAAAAAAGACTCATCTTACGCAATTAGCTGGGGCTTATTTATTTTCCTCCTGTAATGTATTAATTCATTATCGCAGAATACAGGCTTTATTTATTTATTTGATTACATGCACACCTTAAAGCCTTAATTACAATAGAAACTGGGGAGGTCGAGGGAGAGAGGCGACGCACCAACTCAGCTATCAGTAAATCTAGTTATCCATTTAATCTCGAGAGTATATCCATCCAATCTCTTATCAGCAGCCTCTAATCTCAGTCTAATCAGTTTACCAATTTGCTGTATGGCGACTGGCTCACTGGAAAGAAAGGACTCAAAAACATTCTTTGAAAAAGATTTGGCACCAACAAAACCAAAATTTTCCATCATTTCCCTTCCTTTCCACTCTCCCCTCGCTATTTATATCTTTACCTCAGCCCTAATGAAGGGCAGAGGCAACAGTTCCACGGTCAGTTTGGTTGTATTCAGCTCCACTAGCGTGGGTCACGTATGTCAAGTGAGCACACTTCATTTCTTTTCGATTTTTTCTCGCACACCATTTATGCTTTTAACTACAGCCACACAGCACCCAGGACTTCATTTTAAGCTGAGTCGTGGCTTTTGGGACCGTGCTTTTACAGATATTCACAGCTGTAATTTTCTCCCAGAGTGTCTCTGTTTTGCCTTCCAGCTCTCCAAGGCCACTTCCCCCCACAGCTGAAAGTGCAGGCCTTCACTCCTGCACATACATACTTCTCGGCTTCATTCAGAACAAGATTTTAGTTAGCCATGAGATTTCGGCTTCATCTGACACATGTCACGAGCCAGTCTGAACAGACAAGGGCACGCAGTGCGGTGTAAAGTTTGAGCGCTGTGTTGTGACGGGCTCCTGGAGAGAGGAACAGAAATTATTACAGTCACTCCTGTTACTCAGTGAGTTATCTTTGGCTCAGGGAAAGAGAAGAAAAAGACTAGAGATGTGAATGATCACACCAACCTTGCTCGAACATGTGTCAGCTGCCTTAAAATAACAGGGAGTAAAAACACCCTCTTAACTGTGTTTTATTTACTTATTATATAAGCAATATTCAACAGCTACCTGCTGTTCACGTGTCTTCCAAACCAAATTAATTTCTACAAATATAATAACATTTATTAATAATTGATATTTAATATAATATCATATATTAATATCATAATATTTATATAAATGCATTATATTATTATTTATGATTTATATAATACTATTATATAATACTAAAGTGCATTTTCATATTATTAAACTTATTTTAGAATTTAGAATATGTATGTATGCATATCTAAAATTCTATATTCGAATACTGAATTAAAAGCAAAATTCATGAAAATGACACATCTAATGATGAGAAATGTGTCTGCTTTATGGTTTTGTCAAATTCTACAAATATGAAAATTTACATATTTATTTATTTGGATTTAATAATATGGCTTAGATGACACAAGTAGCAGGATTTTTTTTTTTTTTTACAAATATGAAAATCAAAACAGTTTTGTCCTAAACAGGGGAATATAAACACAAAAAGAAAGCTAAATATTAAATTATTAAATTTATGCAATGTAGGGAGTGAATTGCTTGGCCACGCAATTAGTAAATTACTTTCTAACTTGGTGATGTAAAGTTCAAGTGTGGAAACGGATATAAGGAGAACCAATAATAAAAAAAAAAAACAGTGGCTGAGGATCAACTCAGCAGCGAAATTTTGTATTAATGAAAGGTTAGAATGCTGTGTATGTGTGTGTGTGTGGTGTAATGTGTCAGGTGTGTTGTGGAATGAAAGGTGTGTGTGTGTGTGTGTGTGTGTGTGTGTGTCTGTGTCTTCTTTGTGCTGACTTTGCAGAGCGAGAGAGAAAGAAAGAGAGAGAGCCTGCTTGTCGCTGGTCTCTCTTGGGCAAGCATGGGATTAACTATTATTCTGCTCCTTTGAGACCACCATTGCACCTAAATTGGTTCCAATGTTTTCCAACAATCCCTCCACCAAATTCTGCAATCACGGACCAGCGCTGCAACTTCCTGCTTTTATTTAAAGAGCTCCTGTTATTGCTGTTTTTTATTGTTGCTGTTGATGTCGTCCCCGCTGTGGAGGCTTGGAGCGGAAGACTACTCTCTCTAATTAGCCAGAGGTCTGTCTCATTGAAATGAGGGAGCAGGTAGCTCACATTAATTATTCATCCCACAGGTAAACATTGGGGCGGCCATGCCTGATGAGTGGACTGAAAAGATGAGCTGGGTGAAGCCACTAACTAATACAGGCCTCTCCCCCGGGGGCTGCCGAGAGGAAAATAAACAGAGTGCATTAGACGCTGAAGAATCCTTTGCACTTTTTTAGTTGAAACAAAACAAAGCCTCTTCTAATACCACTAGGAGCAATGAGGTATTAGAACGGGACAGTTGCCTAAGCGTGAGTTTCACTGCGGGCCTACTAAGACTGCCTCCACTTTCAAATTAAGCCCAAATTGCCCATTCATTCTGCTTTCCTTTATCCAGAACCAGATGCAAGCGGAAGCCTCATCCCAGATCCTCTTTTTTGTGTTTTTTTTTCTTTTCCCTCTCTGTCTGAGCTCCAGTAAAAACAGCCTCGCATGGCTCCTGCCAGGACTGGCAGCCTCATGAGAAAGCTGTGATAAGAATTCATTTCTCCCAATTATGTGCTCTTGTCCACTGCTTCAGTTCATCAGTTCAGTGCAGCCAAGTCAATGAAAGGGCTTGTAATGGAGCAATCAGATGCAGCCTGGCTCCCAGGGCCCCAACCTCGGCTCCAGGCATCTCGAGCAGACCAGGCCATCCAGTGGGGGGAGTTGGTACTCGCGCAGACCGTCTACAGCTTTATAACGACTATGAAAGGTCTACAGCTTTATAACGAACGTCAAAAGAGCCCACTCTTGAGCATGTGTGTGATCTGGTTTCTAGCTATGGCTCGGGTCCCTCTTTTAATATAAATCTTTTTCATTTTAAACTCCACTAGGCAAAAATCATTATCATTTACAAAAGTAATGGCATGAGTTACACGCTCTGTGTATGAGCAACAGTAATAGTGATAAGTGTCTTAGCGGCCAAACTGCGCAATGAATTGATAGCAGGGCCATCACCTGTGGCAGCGTGTTATGTTAGAGAGGTTTAGAGAAGAAACTATATCCAGCCAAACTTTCTCTTTCTTCTTCTCACAGCTAACTCTCACCCTCTCCCTTTCTCATTTATTTGCCCTCTCAACCTCTTCTGCTCTGTCCCCGTCCAACATGTGGAAAGCATTACAGGGAGTCGGGGAGAGGAATGCATGTGTTGAATCATAATCTGGACCTTAAAGTGCTGGATTCTGTTTTCCTTTGTCTCGTAATGCTGCGAATGTTCTACCAAAATTAAAACGAGGCCCGTTTGATCCATCTCATATCAAGCTCTACTCCTCAAAAGGGAGAGGAAGTCAAAGTTACCAAGCTATCACAGATGTAATCACAATTTGCTTTCTGTTGGTTCACGGTTCAACTGCAGGGCAGAAAACAAGGTCAGTATGTCCTCCTAAAACAACACTCAGCGCCGTTCAGCTGTGTTTTGGGACCATAACAAGTGTAATACTTCAAATAAAGCAACAAAGACAGTCTTTTCCTTCGAAAGTCAACTTGAAACACCATTCGCAATGCATTTTACTTTCACAATGTGACGTATTCATGAGTGACAGGATGCTCAATGAAGAAAAAAAAAGAAGTGAAAAATGGTCAAAAAAGAACAAATACTGGTAATTTCAGTTTTATCCAGACCTTTAAAAAATTCTTCCACAGAATTAAGAAAATAACAAAGACTGGTACTAAATCATACTGAAATCTACAGAAAAAGTACTCTGGCAATGGTATTAAATGTTTGGCCTCAAGAATGGCTGACACGTCTCTCATACCTCCTTTTTTCTCTCCATCTGTCTGTAGCAGCCTGTTCTAGGTTTGGAAGCCGAATCCTTGGTTGGATTCCACCTGACAAGAGCGGCTCTACAAGCGCCAGTCATTAACCTCCGGAGCAGGCAGCTGCCATGTGATGTAGTGTGCTCACCCAGCTGCAGAAGGGCCCTATCGATCCTGCGCATACTTGGTGCCTTCCTGGATGTTTATAATCAATATGCAAATGGCCTGCGGCATTGATTCAATATTAATTTTCAATTAGAGTATCCTCCGGGGGTCTGCTAGGGTCAATACACAACCATTCAGAGAGCAGGCTTGAGCAAGTTGCAAGAATTGACATTCCTCCACCACGGAGACACCTTACTTACTGTTTATTTGGTCTGCCCTGCTGTAAGCACCAATTAGGAGTATAGGTTTCACTCTAAGAGATGGATGGGGCACCAGCCTCTCTTGTTCCTATCTCTCCTGTTACCTTCCGAATGCTGCTTTTTACTTTTTTCAGTCAATCCCGTAGGAAAATCAGATCTCTTTAATATCTGAACAGTTTCTCCTAGACATTAATGAGAATAAATAGAGTGCAAATCGAGATGTTTGCTTGGGTTTACTGCACATGTCTCCTTTAAAGCAGTGGTTCCCAACCTTTTTGACTTGAAGGGCCTTGGAAAAGATTTTTTCCAGCATTTCTGCTGTAATTGTGACAAAGCTGCTTGTTTTCAAACTTTTTTGACATTGAATTAAACAATATGGTTAGTTATAATGGAATATAATATAATAAATTAATTAATCATCATTCATTTTGTGATTCCAGAAGTTATGTTATATTACAAAAAAAAAATTCTTTAATAAAAACAATTGTTTTGTTTGGGTCTAGTGGGCCTCGGTCCCCTGGTTGAGAACCACTGAATTATATTTGTTTCTTTTTGGCATATTTATTTTGATTAAAGTTAGATTATTTTATAATATTAATAATAATTTATTTATTTAAATACTTTTAAATCATCTTGCAGCCCACTTGGAAAATTGCTTAGAGCCTCTGGATGAAAACAAACCTGAATTTCAAAAGAGATAGAAGAATCTCAACAAGTGTGGTCACATTATAACAAGACGTTAAACTGAAATATGCAAACAGACACCAAATTATCTGAGTTGCGTTATCCACATTAATTTCACACACACACACACACACACACACACACACACACACACACACACACACACACACACACATAGGAAAAAAAGAGTTAAAACTCAAAAGAAAGAACACTAAGAACACTTCATCTGGTCTCTTGTGTCATGAAAGAGCAACCTCTAAGCAACAAAACTGTCCTCTGGGATGTTTACAGATCCTAATTCCCTGCGTATGCTTTCAGATGTATTTGTGAATGTACTGTTTCATGCTATATCTTTGTGATCTGCCTGCAGCCTGGCAAGAGTCCCCACTTCCTGTCCCCTGACACTACACAAAACATGCAAAACATAACACATTTTACACCCCTCGCATAATTTCTCACGCAAAAACAAATACATAATTAAGGATGACCTCCATAATTTATGAAACACAATGAGACATACACAAGCCGTCGCTGTGCCAGCTCTCACATTCACTTAAAGTGCATAAATTCATTACAAGCCCTTGGGAGGCAGAACCATAATGGCAAATAAACCAAGATTACCATCATTTCTGTGAGCTGTCCTCTCCTTCCAAATTCACTCTCCTTTCCTGTCCCTTTTTTTCTCTGTGAGATTTACAATGTCCCACCTTATCTACAATATCTATTCCAGTGGTAATAACCTTTTCTTGGATTAAAAGAAGAAGAAGAAGAAAAAAAAACTTACTTTTGTTACATCAGTCAAGAAGGGCAGGGGGTGGGTAGGGAAAAATGTCCTTTGTTAAAATGGTGTAGCCTGATAAGTGAGGTAATGGATTCCAGGCAGGACTGGATCTGCTCTTCAATGTGAAAACAATAGTATTGATTTATAAGCGTGTTGTGTTTCCTGTACAGACCAGGTGTCTATCAGAGGCCCTTTGATTGAGTGCTTGGGATTGTCACTCTGTCTACACAGCTGCGGTGAAAGAAAAAAAAAGAGAGGGGGAAAGAGAGGTTGCTGGCAAAATACCTCCACAATAGGCAGGTGAGCGATGATGTCATCAGAGTGGAACGAGATTCGCATTTATCTCTGTAACCCGATACCTGTGTGTAAGAAACACACGTCCCTTTTAAAGCAGAACGCTGCAACGTGAACATTTACTAGGGCTGATTTCAGACTTCAGCTATGTGTCATCACGTGACATTGATCACGCGTGCAGTCGTAGGACTTGTTTTAAACTTGCTAATTGCGTGGAAGTGAGTATGCATATTCACAATTTTGATATGATCAAATTTCTACTTTTACCACAGTTAATGTTTCATATTTATATGGTCATATTTTTAGATGCACATGGTCTGGACACTACCAGGATGGTGATGTCGTAATTATTTTTTAGGCACCATGGATCTAAAAGTGTTTCCTGTGCTGCTGATGAATCTACAGTAACAGTAAATTTGGATTTAAAAAAAAAAAAACTTTTAGAAGTATAATATTAAGTATATTATAAATATTAAGTATAAGTACAATATTATTATGTTTAATATACTCTTATAAAAAAAGTACCATAATTAGCCCTAAAAGATTCATAGTAAATGTTAAAAGTATATATTAGAACTCTTAAGTGAATTAATATGGACCTTTTAAGATCTTGACAGGCTGTTGCACATTTTGTCTTTCAGAAAAAAAGGAGTGTGATGTGGGGATAAACACTGGTCGGACTGCCATAAATACCATTGTTAATAAATATGGTAGTCATACAGTACTATGGTTTAGATTAAAGTAAGAATGTAGGCCCTCTTACACCATTGCTTCCATAATGATACCGCCACAGAACTTTTTATAAGGGTGATCTGTGAGTCATCTGAGAACAGGGCAGCGAGCAATAGGAAAAGAGATAAAATGGACAGGACCTCTTTCGGTTCTTACCAGCAAATGCAATAGCTGCTCTAATTGGTTTAGGGCTAACATTAATTACCACATTGCTCATTAATGGATGAAGCCTTTATTGGTTCCATTGATCAGCAGGACTTGTTAGCCATCATCCTAAGCAATGGTGGATGTAACAAGCTTACATATTGGCATATCAATTAATGCAATCAATTCCTGCCGAGCAGCTGCCATTCCTCCCTCCCTGGCCCGGCACTCGTTCCCTCTCATCCCCATCATTCCTTCGGACAGGCCAGACAACAGCCTGATGTCATCCAGGAATTAACCAAGAGATTCCTTCATTTCTGCTTAAGAGGAAGTGCTGGCTTGCTTGGTTTAGACAGCAAGCAGGAGTAGAGAGTGATAGGACACACGCAGATGGATATAGGTAAATAAAAAAAAAGGCAAGTTGGCCATACCAGACTAGTGTTATTCCACAAGTCAGTCTAATTTAATTATAGTGCCAAAAACATATACATATATATTTTTAGTTTCTTCTTTTTTGCTTGTTTAAGCTTTATGATTTTTTTATTATTATTAATTATTATCTTATTTTTGATTATTTAATACATGCAGTAAATACATTGCAATTCTGATTATTCATTTTCTGCCTCCAGTGTAGTGCTTCTAGAAAACACAGGCAGACACGGCGACATCTGGGCAGACAGACGGCACTAAAAACAGAAATAGCAATGGGAAATTCTAACCACTATTTCAAGACTTGTTGGAATGTTCAGAAGGATTACCTATAACCTTTACAATGTCAAGAGGCACATCTGAGTGAGATCATCCTCACCGCTGTTAAACATGTGCTACATTTATTCCTAGAGACGCTCTTTTCCAAACTTCCCTCTTTCTTTTTCTAATTGAGATCAATGCTGCTTTTTAAGACACATTGATTAGCACTTAAAATCCTCTCTCTATCACCAAGGGTTCTACAGGGAATGCAGATGTTAAATATTACAGCAGCATGTTGAACTAAAATGCAATGTTCTTGCAGAAAAACAAGGGTCAAGGACAAAGGAAAAACAGCCCATGATAGGTGGACATGCATCACAACAAAATGGAGGGATTTAATGGCAGGTGTGCAGCACTTCATTTGCCTAATAACAAATCATCTGGTGGCAAGAACGCAGAGCATTACATATTTTACATTATATTATATTATATTATATTGTGTTTTATTATATTATATTATTTTCTTTGCATTACATTTTATTTTATTTTATTTTATATTATATTATTATATTATATTATATTATATTATATTATATTATATTATATTATATTATATTATGAAAGCCACTTGAAGTATATGTGGAACACTGGTCAAATGTTGCGCATCAAATGAGGTTGTCCTGAGAAGATGGGGAATCCAAACTCCCCTAGAGTCCCATTAAAAGTGAGACTAATTTTGCTGGAGTTCATCTGCCCGAGCGGCTCATTCACTTCTAAATGACTCAACTGGCACAGTTCTCTGCACAGCCATGACAGCCCGACCCGGAGCACACCGTCCCAGAGGCATCTTCCCAATATGCTGCCTTCCTTTTAACTCCGACTACACATATCAGAGTCTACAAACAACATTCCTGAAAAGCATATTTTAGGGCTAGCACAAAGGTTAGTTGCACTCACACGCTGCCAGGCTTCCAGAGACATTTTGACATTAGACAAGGGCACTGTCGAGGCCAAGATGGCTCAGATGTGCACAATAGCAGAAGACACGACTTCGAGGAGAAGATCAAGGTCAGAGGAACGAGTGATGCAAAGGGAAAGAATGGATTCAGACTAGTTTGCCTACGAAAGCATATGCACACAGGCACTTCGGCGGGCACCCAGTCACTCACACAATCCGTGTCCTTCAGGCAGCTCCCCCAGACTCCGTCCCCTGGGCGACACGTAAGTGGGCTGAGCAATTAACAATTTCATGCTGATTGCCTGAAGCATGCTTTTCTATACCATATAGATAATAGCATGAAGGGCGCCATATTCCCCCCTCACAGTCTAGACCCCCCCACACCCCTTCCAATCCCTACCCATAATTCCCTACCACCTCCAATCCTGCAGTCCCGTGTGATGCACTTTCCCCATTCATTGAGTTTTGAGCGTGCTGCCTGCTGGCTTCATTACAGACGCTCTACACTCAGACAGCACATTTAAGAAAAATATAGAAAGGACTCCCTGAAGAGTAAACAGGTATGATTATTAAAGGAAGTGAAAAAAATGGAGGAAAAAAAGATGAGATTCTCAGTCTCCCACTGGCTTCGGGTGATTTGAAAGTCTAATTTGGCCACAACACAACAGGCGTACAGGTAGTACAAAACAAACCGCCTCAGTTCCTGTGATGCACTGAGCATGCTCTGTGTGGAGGGGTGGTGACAGACCCATCATCCGCTGCCATTGGAGGCCGACTGTGTGACAGCTTGCGATGGCAGAAACTGCGCTAACCACTGATTCTGATCAACCTCTCCACAATATCCCACGTATGAAATGCACATCAAAGTGTAGCAGAGACTAGAGGCAGGAAGCTAACTGTACTCTTGTGGTATCGTCTGGCTGCAAAGTGACAATAAAACAGGTGCATCAAAAACATGTCTTGCATGTTCACGCAAAATTGCGAGTCTCAGGGGTTTCAAAAACTGCTAAATATGCACATGCATGTCTGGACTGAGTTGTTAAAATGAGAATCAATATAGAGGTGATTTTCAGAGAGTCGCCCTTAATGTTGTGAACCATTCAGAGCGACGGGTGTAAATAAGTCAAGTCAAGTCAAGTCTGCTTTATTGTCAATTCTTCCACATGTACAGTACATACATACAGAGAATCGAAATTGCGTTACTCTCAGACCCCCGGTGCATACAGATAACACTAACAGTAGAGCCTAAAAATCTAGATCAAATATAAAATATAAGATAAAAAAACTATACAATAAGGGAACGTAAAAAAAAAAAAGACATAATAGAAAAAATATAATAAAAATAAGGTTAAATGAAAGCAGCGCAAGGCACATGGCAGATAGAGTGCAAACCAGTGAAGAAACAGTGCAGATAAAAGATTTTTAGTGCATAAAAAAATAGCTTATTCAGTCTGATTAAAAGTGACAAGTGACAAAGGGCTCAGAGCAGATAAGGACGTGGCAAAAGATAAACACTACATACCAACCCACACACACACACAGCGGGCACTGCTAATGAACATCCAAACCCTTTCCCAGACAGTTCACGTGCCCCAAACACTCATTTCAGTCTAAAATCACTAATGATATTTCTGTGTTAATGACTGCCTGTTTTTAAACCAGCAGCTTCTCGGCTCATACTGGCAACTGGAAGGTTTATTTATCGATCGTTTAATGTTATGACCAGAAAAGGGAAATTAATGAACTTGAGACAGATGCAAAATCAAAACAGTGTGAGTGAACATTAAACAAGAAGAAAAAAAGAGAGATTGATTTCTTGCTATTTCACATTGAACGGATACATTTCCTTCATGGTTTACAGTGTCCACTTGCCCTTGGTTGTTGATTCTTTTCTTTTCTTTTCTCAATTAGATCTGCCAGTAAAAGTTAATAAGGAATTGAGTAAAATGTAATAATAAATGCTTGATTGCATTTTAAACTGATATAGTACAAGTCCCTGATCCTCTTCACTATTCAAATGACTGCATTAGAAAGACTCCCAGGAGTGATGATGGAATTGGGGAAGGAGTCAGGAAGAGGTGTTAGGAAAGGCTGCAAGGAAAAGGTACTAATGGACACCTATCTGATGCATGTTGCACAAAAAAAGTTGCAAAAGCTTTCGGAAAATTGCAAGCTCCAATCTGATTTGCTGACTTTACACTATTTCTTCATGCTTCATTCATTCAAAGCATCAAGATGTTACTTTAGATCTTCAGGCGGTCATGGCTTTGAAAAGAAGGAATTACAAAAGGATCCTGCATTGATGCACGCAACGCACCCCCCTCTCATCTTGTTTCTCACTGCACCCCCATTCCACCCCACCACACCATCTAAATTGCAGTCACAACCCCCAGCTCGTAGCGGATGATAATTGCAGACGACCAATAAATTACTACTGCCTTCACATCAATTATAAGCATCACGTCTGACAATGAGGAAAATGAGATCTTGTGACAAATTTCATGAGGCTTGGCTGCCCAGCAGCCTTTCTTAACATGCTACAGATAGCAATCCCTTATCTAGCCTCTGTAATGGGGAGCTACGGATAGAGAGATGGAACAGCAGCCATTTAATTAAAAAGCTGGGTGGTGTTGGTGTGTTGAGGTGGTGGTGGTGGGGTGGGTGGGGGTTGCGTAATTCATTGTTGGGCCCAGGAAGAAGACAAAGGCTTTGTCTCCAGTACATATTTTGCTGTGCATTGCCAGTTATCAGGGACTGTGCTTTTGCTGGCGTTCACTTGATAGACATTCTGAGCACGCCCCCCCCCCCCCCCGGTCCCCCTTCTCGGTCATTTACCTCTCCCACCTCCTCCCTTTCCTTATTTTTTTATGTTGTTATTTCCCAGGGGACCACTGAGGTGCTTGCTCCACCAGGGCTGGTGTAACGTATTTGAGAGGGGCATTTTTTTTTTCAGTACGAATGACTGCAGAGAGCAAGCAGACAGACAGTGGCACTGAATGAAATGGCCCCGGCACCTAATTGCGATCCCACCTGGGAAGCGTGGGTGAAGGCGGCAGCTTCGGTGGGAGGAATAGGGAAAGGGATCTGATGAGGATTTATAGAGGACAGGGAGACGGCAAAATAAAACACCAAAAGGAATGGACCCTAAATCTTATTCCCTGTTGCAATATTCATTGCTGTTGCAATCGGGTGCGCTGATAGAGCGTTGCAAAAAAAACGACCGCTGCGTTCAAATTATAGCTGCACTCTCTACTAATATTTAACATCATTAGAAAATCATTAGAAAACCATCATAAAACCTGGGATTATGACTAGAGCATTAAACACAATGATTATTCAGGGTGTTCCTTTTCCCCGCTTTTCCCTCGAAAATGAGATTTTGCTCTCCACGCCTGTGCAGGAGAAAGTAAGAGTATTTCTCATAATTACTACAACATTTGAAAAACATTGGCCTGCATAAATTACTATACCATTATATGATTGTTTTTCATTCCCCCAAAGCAAAGTTCTTAAGATGGGCTTTTCAGAGAATGACAG